>NW_025540324.1:0-7519 GCF_020615455.1 Coregonus clupeaformis | reverse complement strand
TGCTCCAAATTCCGGTAGTCAGTGAGAATCTGGAATGGATGGACTGCGCCCTCCAGCCAGTGTCTCCATTCCTCCAGAGCGAGGACCACCGCCAACAGCTCCTTGTCTCCAACTCCATAGTTCCTCTCTGTGGGGGTAAGCTTTTTCGAGAAAAAGGCACAGGGATACATTTTCTCTGGCTTACCCTGCCACTGGGAGAGGACCCCACCCACACCCTCCTCAGATGCGTCCACCTCCAGGATGAAAGGACAAGCTGGATCTGGGTGTTTTAGGAGGGGCACTGTGGTGAACCTCTCCTTAAGCCTCTTGAAGGCAGCGTCAGCCTCAGGGTTCCAGGCCAGCGTCTGAGGCCCCCCCTTAAGGAGAGAGGTGAGCGGGCGGCTATGGAGCTGAAGGACCTGACATTTGCGAAGCCCAGGAAGCTCTGTAGGCCCTTGATGGTGGTGGGGACTGGCCATGACCTGACGGCGTCAGTCTTCGCTCTTTCCATGAACACCCCCTGAGGACTGATCCTGTATCCCAGGAAGGAGATGGCCTGTTGGTGGAATTCGCATTTCTCCCCCTTCACCAACAGGCTGTGTTCCCGGAGGCGGAGTAGGACCGCTCTGACGTCCCTGACCGTGCTCTTCGAACGAGCTGAGTAGAATCAGGATACTCGTCCAAAGTACACCACCACCTGTCTACTCAGCATGTCTCGGAACACGTCATTGACGAAGGACTGGGAACACGGAAGGTGCATTGGCGAGGCCGTAGGGCATGATGCAGTATTCATAGTGGCCTGAGTAGTGCGCTTGAATGCCATCTTCCACTTGTCTCCTTCCGGATTCGGATCAGGTTGTGGCCAGGCACTCCTCAGGTCCAACTTGGTAAAGTACAAGGCCCCTCACCAGCTGCTCGATGGCCGACGGAACCAGAGGGGGAGGGGTACCCGGTACTTGGTGGTGACTGCGTTTAGCCCCTGGTAATCAATGCAGGTCTCAGTCCTCTGTCTTCTTTTTGCACGAAGAAGAAGCTGGCGGAGGCGAGAGGTAGAGCGTCTGATGAACCCCTGTTTCCGGGTCTCCGGCCACATACTTCTCCCATTGCCTCAGTCTCCGCTATGGAGAGGGGAGTAAATGCCGACTCTTCGGGGGTGTTGTCCCTCCAGCAGGTCAATGGTGCAGTCCCAGGGCCTGTGAGAGGGAGACACTTAGCCTTGGGAGGCAGAGAAGACATCGGAGAGATCTGCATACTCACGTGAAATGTTGGGCTGAGGGGTGGACTCCCGGACTCTCCACTGACGTGGAACAACAAACCACCGGCAGGCAGGTCCTCCAGCATGAGGGGGACCAGGCTGTGATCCTCTTGATGATCCAATTGATGGTTGTGTAGTCTGAGCCAGGGCAATCCCGAAGATTTTCCGGATAAAGGTAACGTGACGGTGTGGAAGGGACAGCTCCTCGTAGTGCTCCGGTAGTGTGGGAATGGTGATGGTGATGGGGAGAGTGGCGTGCGTAATTGTGCCTGATCCGAGTGGTTTATTGTCCAGCGAGGTGACGTGTAGTGGAGGAGGCAGAGTTGCACGATGGGCAACCCCCATTCAGAGACCAGCTCCCTATCTATGGTTCCTCGCTGATCCGAATCTATCATTGCCGTGGAAAGCGGGCGAAGGAAGAACCATTCACCGTTAGGGGAACTAAAAACAATGGTTTGGTGACAGGTGATGACGGAACACTCAAGGAGCAGGGACGGAGTCATACTCGCCTAGATAGGGAGCCGCCAGGAGAATCTGTGGTCAGGAGGATTACCTGCTACATCCATCTTCATGATTGGTGTTTGATTCTGTGGGATCCCAGTACTGAGGATACGAAGAGGCAGGACACAGACGCGGGAATCCAACAATGTAAAGGTTTGCTTACCACTGAGCAAGAGAACAAACAAAGCGCGAATTCACGACAGGGCACTAACAATAAAACACAAGCACAACACTGAACAGTCCAGGGCTATATATGAGGTGGTGATGAGATGATGAGGTGCAGGTGCGCTGGAGTGATTAGGGTGCGTAGGGTTTCCATTCTGGTGTTGCCGAGGTGGTGCGCCAGACCGGTGGCTAAGTTGACCCGAATCAGAGTGCCGGAGGGGAGCACACAGGAGGAGACGTGACACTGCTGCCTATTGAAATCACTGGCCACTTTAAGAAATGGAACACTAGTCACTTTAATAATGTTTACTTATCTTGCACTACCCATCTCATTATGTATACTACTATATTCTATTCTATAATATTTTACTGTATCTTAGTCCATGCCGCTCTGTCATTGCTTATCCATATATGTATATATTCTTAATTCCATTCCTTACTAGATTTGTGTGTATTGGGTATATGTTGTGAAATTGTTAGATATTACTTGTTAGATATTACTGTACTGTCGGAGCTAGAAGCAAAAGCATTTCGGCTACACCCGCAATAACATCTACTAAACACGTGTATGTGACAAATAACATTTGATTTGGATTTGATGCAGCACTCCATCACTCTCCTTCTTGGTAAAATAGCCCTTGCACAGCTTGGAGGTGTGTTGGGTCATTGTCCTGTTGAAAAACAAATGATAGTCCCACTGAGCGCAAACCAGATGGGATACCGTATCGCTGCAGAATGCTGTGGTGGTAGCCATGCTGGTTAAGTGTGCCTTGAACTTTACAAAATAAATCACAGAGACAGTGTTACCAGCAAAGCACCCCACACCATATCACCTCCCCTCCTCCATGCTTTATGGTGGGAAATACATGCAGAGATCATCCGTTCACCCACACCGCGTCTCACAAAGGAACACAGTCGGTTGGAACCAAAAATCTCAATTTGGACTCCAGACCAACGGACAAATTTCCACCGGTCTAATCTCCATTGCTCATGTTTCTTGGCCCAAGCAAGTCTCTTCTTATTATTGGTATCCTTTTGTGGTAGTTTCTTTGCAGCAATTCGACCATGAAGGCCTGATTCACACAGTCTCCTCTGCAAGAACAGTTGATGTTGAGATGTGTCTGTTACTTGAACTCTGTGAAGCATTTACTTTGGGCATGCAATTTCTGAGGCTGGTAACTCTAGTGAATGTATCCTCTGCAGCAGAGCTAACTCTTGGGATTCCATTCCTGTGGCGGTACCACATGAGAGCCAGTTTCATCATAGCGCTTGATGGTTTTTGGCGACTGCACTTAAATAAACTTTTTAAAGTTTTCTGTAATGACTGACCTTCATGTCTTAAAGTAATGATGGACTGTTGTTTCTCTTTGCTTGTTTGAGCTGTTCTTGCCATAATATGGACTTGCTCTTTTACCAAATAGGGCTATCTTCTGTATACCCCCTACCTTGTCATGCAACACAACTGATTGGCTCAAAACGCATTAAGAAAGGAAATAAATTCCACAAATTAACTTTCTAAGAAAGGACTCCTGTTAATTGAAATGCATTCCAGGTGACTCACCTCAAGAAGTTGGTTGAGAAAATGCCAAGAGTGTGCAAAAGCTGTCATCAAAGCAAAGGGTGGCTATTTGAAGAATCTCAAATATAAAATATATTTAAATTTTAACACTTTTTGGTTAAAAAACATGATTCCATATGTGTTATTTCATTGATTTGATGTCGTCACTATTATTCTACAATGTAGAAAATAGTAAAAATAAAGAAAAACCCTTGAATGAGTAGGTGTTCTAAACTTTTTGACCGTAGTGTATATAGTTTCCTGGTCTTTCTTACACTATATACACAAAGGTATGAGGACACCCCTTCAAATTAGTGGATTCCGCTATTTCAGCTACACCTGTGTATAAAATCGAGAACTCCGCCATGCAATCTCCATAGACAAACATTGGCAGTAGAATGGCCTTACTGACTAGCTCAGTGACTTTCAACGTGACACCGTCTTGGATGCCACCTTTCTAACAAGTCAGTTCGTCAAATTTCTGCCCTGCTAGAGCTGTCCCGGTCAACTGAAAGTGGAAACATCTGGGAGCAAAAACGGCTCAGCCGCCGAAGTGGTAGGCCCACAAGCTCACAGAACGACTGCCGAGTGCTGAATGGGTTTCCATATTCGAGCAGCTGCACACAAGCCTAAGATCACCATGCGCAATGCCAAGCATCAGCTGGAGAGGGTGTAAATCTCGCCGTCATTGGACTCTGGAGCAGTGGAATGCGTTCTCTGGAATGATGAATCATGCTTCACCATCTGGCAGGTCGATGGATGAATCTGGGTTTGGAGGATGCCAGGAGAACAATACCTACCCCAATGCATAGTGCCAACTGTAAAGTTTGGTGGAGGAGGAATAATGGTCTGGGGCTGCTTTTCATAGTTCGGCTAGGCCCCTTAGTTCCAGTGAAGGAAATCTTAATGGCTTAGACAGGGCTTAGACTCTAGAGCCCCTCAAACTCAACTCTGGACCTCGAAGCCAGTTCAACTTAGTTTTTTCATTGTTCCCCTCTAATCAGGGACTGGTTTAGACCCGGCACACCAGGTGGTGCAATTAATTATCAGGTAGAAGAGAAACCAGCAGGCTCCAGGACCTCGTAGGGTAAGAGCGTTCAATACCTACCACTCTAAAGTTTAAGAGGCCAGTAATAATGTAGTTTAGATCAGTTGGCATCAGTAACACATGTGTTTTTTCACAATCTCCCTGCAGAGGGCGCTATGGGACTAATTTCCAGCGTGTGGGTTGTTTATGTCTGGCTGGAGCCACGCTGTCTGACTCTCACCCATCCTCACCCCTTTCTCCCCCTCAGGTGAGAAATCGATATCTCCTCCAGGTCATGGCTTCAGCCAATCGGAGACAATAGTCATGTGGTCTCTTACCCCTGTGCACGCTCAAGCCACGCAGTCTCTCCAGGTCCTGGATTGGCTAGCCAGCCTGACCCACACTCTCAAGGAGTAAATATTGCCCCGTACCTGAATGGTGTTATTCCAGTCTGTGAGTGTGGGTGGGACATATGTGCATGGGATGCATCAACACAGAGTAAGTTGTCCTTGTTGTTTAGCTTGGCTTTGTATATCACTAGTGTAGCTATCATAATGTTATGTGCTGAGTTGTTATTTGTATTGGCTACTATTACCTTTAGTGTAATGCTTGTTATTTATGTTACCCATTTGTATAGAGACTCATTGTATGGTATTTGGTAAGATGTTTACTTACATCTGCTGTTGTTATTATTGTACTCCTATGTAACGTGGTTATTGGGTTTAGTCCTTACCTATTGTGCTTTTTCAGTTCTGTTCCATTTCATATTCTCTTTTGTAGCCCATTTGATATGCATACATTCATCCTGCTCTAGTCATTGCATTCCATGTGTATATTATCTCCCCAGTTTCTGTACCTTTGCAGAACCATACTTAATAATGGCCGCTAACGGAGGCGAATAGGGAAATGGCGTCAAACACCTGAAACCATGTGTTTGACGTGTTTGAAACCATTCCACCTATTCCGCTGCAGTCATTACCACGAACCCGTCCTCCCCAATGAAGGTACCACAACCTCCCGTGGTACATGCCCCATGTTCATACCCATGTTAATCTTCTCCAGTGTGTGATATAAACTTCCTGTGTGTGTTAACTCTTGGGCTGCTTTATTCCCGTCTGACCTGGAGCGGTGCCAGTCGAGGCACAAACCAAACCAGTAAAATAAGTAGAGCCGGTCGCTCTCTTTCATGTGTAATACAAATCCAACAAGCTATCTGTCAATATACTACTCTAAACAGTCGAAACTGAAATCATTCAACCACCACTTGCATGATGTTGAATGAAAAAACAAAATGAACACTCATTGCAATTGGACTGTAAGTGTGTGTTGATATAACACAACACTTAACATACATAAACGAGGGATCATCAACTAGATTCAACCGTGGGTCGATTTTTTCTTGAGCGGATGGTCAGGTGGCCAGAACATACTGTACTTACAAATCATTTGTAGATTGCAAATTGACCAAAGCCCAAACATATATAATATTTTGACTAAAACATAATAATTTCAAACCTTGCTGGGACGTTTGTATACGATCACGTGTCTCTTCATTATGTGGGAATACTTGGGAACAGGGATTTCTTAAATGAAAATCACTTGGACGGCTGATTTCCATGGTGTTTTTACAGTCTCTTATGTCCAACAATGAAACTAAAAACTGAAATAAAAACACTTTCCTTTTTCTTTTCTCTCAGAAAACTTGGGAGGCCAAATAAAACGCAATCCAGTGCCAAATCGGCTCACCGGCTGCCAGTTGGGGGAACCTTGCCATAAACATTCCTAAATATGTACATTGTGAATTTACCATTTTCAACTGTGCATAGTTCAGCGAAAGAGAACTATAGCCTACGGAATAATATTCAAGCAGAGAATTAAACTCAGTGAGCTCGAATTCCAACATGGTATTCCTCTTGCTGTTACAGGTGTACTTTATCTCGATCCAAAAATATGCCAAATTATAATTTCAATGACAGAAGTTGCCCGCATGGATAACTGTAGACTGCTCTTGTGCTATGGCCAAAACGATATTAGCGTAATGCCATGACTCGGGGTTAAGAGCGGGGCGGAAACTCATCTTGCCTTTTTAGAGCAGTATTGGATACATCGAATTTACATTGTAAATGAGACTCTGTGGGATTTATCCGTTGTCCAAAACCATAATCCTCACATGGCTGACTTGAGTCTTTTTCCCGAATTAAGTATTGTCTCGTTGAGGCAACTTGCATTTGCCAGAGCTGTCTTTGGCGATGGGAGAGATAAGCACCACAGACAGCTCCCGTGGTATAAAGTTGGTTTATCAATTAATTCAAACAGTTTCTTACACTTCATCGTGACACTTTTTCAGTATAGAGAAATCGTGTAATATGACTGGGTTCTTGATATGTGATTTGTTTTTTATAGGCTACTCCCACCCCCCTCACTACTGAGCCAGTACTTTGCTTTCACTTCCGGGTATCATAATACATTTTATCTAGTTTTCTTCAATACATTTTTCGCATTCCATTGGTACTCGCATTTCTTTTCAAACATTATTGAAGTATTTATAATATGGCAGCTAGGGGGAGGATTCAGGTTAAAAGCGTATTCTGCATCGTGTTGATGATGCTCAGTGTCCATGTTGGGCTGAAGAGAGCATAAACAGATGCTACTAAATTAGAACTACATTACAAACTTGGAAAATAACTTATCAAGATAAATCTGAGCATAGTCAGTAGCCTACTCTGCAACGATGCAGGAGTACAGGTGCCTTGCAAAAGTATTCATCCCCTTTGGCGTTTTTCTTATTTTTGTTACATTACAACCTGTAATTTAAATGGATTTTCATTTGGATTTCAAGTAGAATGGACATACAATAATAGTCAAAATTGGTGAAGTGAAACGAAAAAAATAACTTGTTTAAAAAAGAATATTTTAAAAAAATAACGGAAAAGTGGTGCTGTGCATATGTATTTACCCCTTTGCTGAAGCCCCTAAATAAGATCTGGTTATAATCAATTACCTGTAGTCGTATAATTAGTTAAATAAAAGTCCA
>NW_025540323.1:5000-7582 GCF_020615455.1 Coregonus clupeaformis | reverse complement strand
AAACCCACATGTCTGACTATTTGTCCTCTATAGCTCAATATTTCATGTAAGAGCCACAGCTCCTGAAGTGTTTAGATCCCGACCTACATAATAATAATAATAATAAAATAAATAAATAAAAATGTATTGACTGTGTACCGTGGATAAAATGCCGTCTGCTACGCAGTGGCATATTATATTAACTACATGTATTGACTGTGTTACCGTTAGATATCAACTACTCTCATTGTTGTTTTATGCTGGTCGAGGTGAGATTTTTCCCAAACAAGAGCATGTAGAGCCTTGCATATTTCCAGTGAGTCACCAACTACTAAAAGCATGTCTAACCCCAATCTAGTGTTTAGTATTTATTAGGATCCCCATTAAACTGTTGCTAAAGCAGCAGCTACTCTTCCTGGGGTCCACAATCTAACCACAAATGGAATTTAACAGTGACGGACTGCAATCAACCACTGGGTGAGTAGGTGTGTTAGAGCAGGGCTGGAGTAAAAGCCTGCACAACCAGTAGCTATACAGGAGGACGGTGGGCCACCCCTTGTTGTAGCTCCAGTATACAGAGTGTTTTGGGTAACTGTCGTACCGATAGCGGCTTGGCGACGCCGATGCGCACGGTGCCGTAGCCGGTGGTTTTGAGGACGTGCACTGCGTGCTCCAGCGTTGATCTGACCAGGTCCACGTCGTTAACGGACATGAGCCGGTCACCGGGCAGCAAGCGGCCGTCTGAGTCGGCCACGCCACCAGGGACTAGGGAGCGGATCACCAGGACAGTTTTAGAGGCATCCTCTGGGTCCTGGAGAGGGAAGGGGGGGACAATATAAGGAATATGTGAACAGCAGTTCACAGGTAATGTCATCCCAAAGGGAAATGCAATACAAAGGAGAGACTAAAATTGTTTCGCCTCCCAGTTCATCTATTTTATTGTCTTTCCAAAGGATCCACTCTTTGGACCACCATCCTCTTCTCGTCTCCTGGTCAACATTACTAGTGATCCAAAGCAGTTGAAGGAGAGGAGAGTAGGAAGCGACATTAGACCGTTGAGATGCACCACAGTCTTACCTGGTAGTCTAGGATGCTGAATCCCAGGCCTCCCTCTCCCTTCACCAGCTCTATCACCTGACTGTCTCTCTCCCACATGGCCAGAGGAGGAGACACAGGCTTATTAAAACCACGACTCCCACAATCCATGTTGTTACAACCAGGAAGTAGACAGCAGGGCTGGTCATACTGGGACTGCGAAATGAGAGAGAGAGAGAGAGAGAGTTAGGGCACATCTCAAATGGCACCCTATTTAGGTAGTGCACTACTTTTGACCAGGGCCCACAGTGCACCATAAATGGAATAGAGTGCAATTTGAGACGCATCTTTAGGGCACATCTCAGATTACACCCCCCCGGCTGCAGTCTGATTGATTATCTCTCCACCCTTCTCTCTCAGAAATAGTGTACACTTGGATTCAAAGGCATTGGATTGGTCCCACCAAGATTTCTTACACCATTTCATTCCTTTAATGTGTTACATTTTTACATGTTGTGAATGTCCTTTCTATGTGTTTCCTTTAATACTAATGATAAAACACTGCTACTTGTACATCCATGAGGGGAGTGAATGAGTGTACACTTCCTCCCCATCACTCCATCACCCCCTCCACCTCCCTCCATCACTCCCTCCATCCCCCCCTCCATCCCTCCGTCACCCCCTCCATCCCTCCATTACCCCCTCCACCTCCCTCCATCACTCCCTCCATCACTCCCTCCATCCCCCCTCCATCCCCCCTCCATCACCCCCCCCCCTCCATCCCTCCATCACCCCCTCCGTCACTCCATCACCCCCTCCGTCACTCCCTCCACCCCCCTCATCCCCTCCATCACTCCCTCCCTCCATCCCCCTCCATCCCTCCATCACCCCCTCCGTCACTCCCTCCAACCCCCACTCATCTCTCCATCACTCCCTCCCTCCATCCCTCCATCCCTCCATCCCCCCTCCATCCCCTCCATCACCCCCCTCCATCCCCCCTCATCCCCCATCCCTCTCTACCTTGTCATTGAACTCAGCCAGTAGCTCTTTGAGGGGGAGCTGTACATCTTCACCATCGTCATGGTCAGTGTCCCGTAGCTGTGGAGGTACGATGCGGCAGCACACCATACAAACACACAGAGGCAGCTCTCTCAGAATGCTGATCACCTCTCGGTGAGTCTCTCCTATCAGAGGGATGCCGTTCACCTGGGAGAGGGGAGAAGCTAGTCTGGTCAGCGAACATGTTGAACGTACTGTATGTAGCTACATCATAGCATAACAGGGTCAATATTCCATTTGATGGATGGATGGATGAATAACTGAATGAATAAACAAATGAATGAATGAACAAACCAATGAATGAATGTACAAATTAATTAATTAATTAACAAATGAATGAATGAATATACAAATGAATGAATGAACAAAACAATGAATGAATGAACAAATTAATTAATTAATGAACACACCAATGAACAAATTAATTAATTAATGAACAAACGGATGAACGAACCAACAAACAAAATAATGAATGCGCAAATTAATGAATGCATGAATGGATGAATGAA
>NW_025540322.1:0-7595 GCF_020615455.1 Coregonus clupeaformis | reverse complement strand
CGTTACTGTCTGTACTTACTGGTGGCACAGGCTGTTTCTTCCCTTTCCTACCTGAGATTACCCTTGCTAACGTCGTCTGAAGCTGGGCTTGTAGCACAGCTATTTTTCGCGTAAATGTATCGTTCTCCTGTATATTATGAGTACAGCGACTTGCAATTAGAAACATCGTATTAATGTTACTACTTAGCTTTGACTGTTGAAATGTTAGTGACATGTCCAGATAAAGCGTCCGGGTGAAAAGGTTGAATGAAAAAGTTGCGATGGAAAAAAGAGAGAAAATAACGTAAAGTTGGCAGCTAAAACGCACAGGAAATTGGCTCTTCTGTCTCGGGATAAGCGTCCGGGGTGAAAAAGTTTAACGAAAAAAAGATGAGTGAGGACAAAACTATAAAAAGTTAGTAAATTTGTTGAACACAAAGATTGATTAAACGTTTATTAAAAGTAAAGCGTGAATAGTTTTGGCAGTAGCCAAGTAGCAGCAAACAGCACAGCAGTACGGGAGACAATGCGGAGCGGAGGCGGAAGTCACTTCTCTTTATCAGCCAACTCATATTTTCCCTTAATCTCACCAATACACTCCACTCTCTTCTCTTAGTCTACCAATACACTCCACTCTCTTCTCTTAATCTGACCAATACACTCCACACTCTCCTCTTAAAATGACCAATCCACTCTCTTCTCTTAATCTGACCAATCCACTCTCTTCTCTTAATCTGACTAATCCACTCTCTTCTCTTAATCTACCAATACACTCCCTCTCTTCTCTTAATCTGACCCAATACACTCCACTCTCTTCTCTTAATCTACCAATCCACTCTCTTCCTCTTTATCTGGCCCAGTCCTCTCCACTCTCTTCTCTTAATCTACCAATCCACTCTCTTCCCTTAATCTACCAATTGATTCCAGTCTCTTCTCTTAATCCCAGCCAATACACTCCACTCTCTTCTCTTCATCTGCCAATCCACTCCACTCTCTTCTCTTAATCTACCAATCCACTCTCTTCTCTTTATCTTAATGTATTCCACTCCACTCCCTTCTCTTCTCTTAATCTGACCAATACACTCCACTCTCTTCTCTTAATCTGCCAATACACTCCCTCTCTTCTCTTAATCTGATTAATATACTCTCTTCTCTTAATCTGACCAATGCCTCCACTCTCTTCTCTTAATCCTACCAATCCACTCTCTTCTTTAATCTGACCAATACACTCCACTCTCTTCTCTTAATCTGACAATCCTTATTCTCTTAATCTGACCAATTCACTCTCTTCTCTTTATCAATACCCTCTACCTCTTCTCTTAATCCATGACCAATCCACTCCACTCTCTTCTCTCTTAATCTACCATTCCCTCTCTTCTCTTTATCTGCCAATCCCTCCTCTTCTCTTCATCTGACCAATGCCTCTCTTCTCTTTATCTGACCAATCCACTCCACTCTCTTCTCTTAATCTGACCAACACACTCCCACTCTCTTCTCTTAATCACAGTGCCTCACTCCACTCTCTTCTCTTCAACTGGCCAATCCTCCCTCTCTTCTCTTAATCTGACCAATCCACTCTCTTCTCTTAATCTGGCCCAGTCCACTCTCCCTTCTCTTCTCTTAATCTGCCAATACCTCCTTCTCTTCTCTTAATCAGCCAATACACTCCACTCTCTTCTCTTAATCTGACCAATCCACTCTCTTCTCTTAATCTGACCAATCCACTCTCTTATCTTAATCTGACCAATACACTCTCTTCTCTTAATCTGACAATCCACTCTCTTCTCTTAATCTACCAATACACTCCCTCTCTTCTCTTAATCTGACAATACACTCCACTCTCTTCTCTTAATCTGACCAATCCACTCTCTTCTCTTTATCTGGCCAGTCCTCTCCACTCTCTTCTCTTAATCTGACAATCCACTCTCTTCCCTTAATCTGACCAATCCATCAGTCTCTTCTCTTAATCTGACCAATACCCTCCTCTATCTTCCTCTTCATCTGGCCAATCCCTCCACTCTCTTCTCTTAATCTATTAATCCACTCTCTTCTCTTTATCTGGCCAGTACACTCCTTCTCTTTTCTTAATCTACCAATATACTCTCTTCTTTCTTAATCTACCAATCTCCACTCTCTTCTCTTAATCAGTACCAATCCTCTCTACTCTTAATCTACCATACCTCCACTCTCTTCTCTTAATCTGACAATCCACTCTATTCTTTTTAATCTACCAATTCCTCTCTTCTCTTCATCTGGCCAATCCACTCCACTCTCTTCTCTTATCCTACCCATCCTCTCTTCTCTTTATCTGGCCAGTCCACTCCACTCCCTTCTCTTCTCTTCATCTGACCAATACACTCCACTCTCTTCTCTTAATCTGACCAATACACTCCCACTCTCTTCTGTTAATCTGACCAATCCACTCTCTTCTCTTAATCTGACCAATCCCTCTCTTCTCTTCATCTACCAATACACTCCTCTCTTCTCTTAATCTGACCAATACACTCCACTCTCTTCTCTTAATCTACCAATCCACTCTATTCTCTTAATCCAAACCAATCCTCTCATCTCTCTATCTACCAATACACTCCACTCTCTTCTACTTAATCTACCAATACACTCCCACTCTCTTCTCTTAATCTACCAATACCCTCTCTTCTCTTAATCTGGCCAATCCACTCTCTTCTCTTAATCTACCACCTCCTTCTCTTCTCTTAATCAATACCACAATATTCCCCTCTCTTCTCTTCATCTGACCAAAATCCACTCCACTCTCTTCTCTTAATCTACCAATCCACTCTCTTCTCTTAATCTACCATACCTCCTCTCTTCTCTTAATCTGACCAATCCACTCTCTTCTCTTTATCTGGCTGATCCTCTCCACTCTCTTCTCTTAATCTACCAATCACTCTCTTCCTTAATCTGACCAATCCAGTCCAGTCTCTTCTCTTAATCTACCAATACCCTCCCCTCTCTTCTCTTCATCTGGCCAATCCCTCCACTCCTCTTCTCTTAATCTGACCAATCCACTCCATTCTCTTTATCTGCCATCCCCCTCCCTTCTTTTCATCTTAATCTGACAATACACTCCACTCTCTTCTCTTAATCCCCCCCAGCCTCCCTCTCTTCTCTTAATCTACTAATGTCTCTCTTCTCTTAATCTGACCAATACACTCCACTCTCTTCTCTTAATCTTACCAATCCACTCTCTTCTCTTTATCTGACCAATACCTCCAATCTATTCTCTTTTTCTGACCAGTACACTCCACTCTCTTCTCTTAATCAGCCAATACACTCTCTTCTCTTAATCTGAGTAATACACTCTCTTCTCTTTATCTGGCCAATCCACTCCACTCTCTTCTCTTAATCTGACCAATCCACTCTCTTCTCTTTATCTGGCCCATCCTCCTCTCTATGTTAATCTACCAATACCCTCCACTCTCTTCTCTTAATCTGTCCCAATACCTCCACTCTCTTCTCTTAATCTGATCAATACACTCCACCCTCTTCTCTTTATCTACCAATCCATATTTTCCTTAATCTATATCCTTTTCTTTCTTTTTTTTCTTTTTTCCCACCTATTTAACCAGGTAAACCAGTTGAGAACAGGTTCTCATTGCAACTGCTACCTGGCCAAGATAAAAAAGAAACAAAGCAGTGCAATAAAACCAACACAGAGTTACATATGGGGTAAAAAAAACATAAAGTCAAAAATACAACAGAAAAATATATATACAGTGTGTGCCAAATGTAGCAAGTTATGGAGGTAAGGCTTGTGTACATAGGCTATAGTGCAGAATAGTTACAATAGTATTAACACTGGAATGGTAGATGTACAAGAGATTATGTGCAAATAGATATACAGGGATGCAACGAGCAAAATAAATAACAATATAGGGATGAGGTAGTTGGGTGGGCTAATTTCAGATGCGAACATATTACCGGGTGCAGTGATCGGTAAGGTGCTCACAACTGATGTTAAAGTTATTGAGGGAGATAAGAGTCTCCAGCTTTCAGATTTTTGCAATTCGTTCCAGTCATTGGCAGCACAGAACTGGAAGGAATGGCTACCCAAAAGGAGGTGTTGGCTTTGGGAATGACCAGTGAGATATACCTGCTGGAGCGCTGGTGGGTGCTGCTATGTAGCCAATGAGCTAAGATAAAGGCGAGAGTTGCCTAACAGTGATTTATTGATGGCCTGGAGCCAGTGGGATTGACTGACAGAACTGTGTGAGGACCAGCCAACTGAGCGTACAGGTCACAGTGGTGGTTAGTGTATGGGGCTTTGGAGACAAAACGGATGTACTGTGATAACTACATCCAATTTGCTGAGTTGAAGGTGTTGGGGCTATTTTGTAAATACATGCAAAGCCAAAGTCGGGATTGGTGGGATAGTCGGTTGGGCGTGTTTCGGCGTGAGAGCTGCGTTGCAGGAAATGGGAAAAGCCGATTCTAGATTTAACTTTGGATTGGAATTCTTTATGTGAGTCTGGAGATTGGGATTTACAGTCTAACCAGACACCTAGGTATTTTGTAGTTGTCCATACTCTAGGTCAACCACGTGTGTGGTGATTCTGGTCGGGTGGGCGGGTGCCAACAATGATTCGATTGAAAAAGCATGCATTTAGTTTTACTAGTGTTTAAGAGCAGTTGGAAGGCTACTGAAGGATTGTTGTATGGCATTGAAGCTCGTTTGGAGGTTTGTTAACACAGTGTCAATGAAGGGCCAGATGTATACAAAATGGTGTCGTCTGCGTAGGGTGGATCTAGAAAGTCACCAGCAGCAAGACCACATCATTGTTGCACGGAGAAAAGTGTCGGCCCAGAGGTGAACCACCAATAGCACCCCCCATAGAGACTGCCATAGGTCCAACAATAATTTTTTCGATTTCACACACTGAACTCCAATCTGAGAAATGAGTTGTTGAACCAGGGCAGGCCAGTCATCTTCTCTTAATCTGTTACCACCTCCCTCTCTTTCTAATCTGACCCTCCTCTCTTCTCTTAAAATAGCCACTCCAATCTCTTCTCGCCACAACTTGACCAATACCTCCTCTCTTCTCTTAATCAGCCAATCCACTCCACTCTCTTCTCTTAATCTGACCAATACACTCCACTCTCTTCCCTTAATATGACCAATACACTCCACTCTCTTCTCTTAATCTCTTACCAATCCACTCTCTTCTCTTTATCTGACCAATACACTCCAATCTGTTCTCTTATTCTGACCATACACTTCTCTTCTCATAATCTAACCAATACACTCTCTTCTCTTAATCATTGTCTACTCTCTTCTCTTAATCTGCCCAATCCACTCTCTTATATTAATCTACCAACATACTCTCTTCTCTTAATATTAAACCCTCCTCTCTTCTCTTCATCTGCCAATCCCTCCATCTCTTCTCTTAATCAGCCAATCCTCTCTACTCTTAATCTACCAATACCTCCAGCTCTCTTCTCTTAATCTGAGCCAAATCCCTCTCTTCTCTTTATCTGGCCAGTCCTCTCCACTCTCTTCTCTTAAATATTAATCCTCTCTTCCCTTAATCTGACCAATCCAGTCCAGTCTCTTTCTCTTAATCCTACCAATACCCTCCCCTCTCTTCTCTTCATCTGGCCAATCCTCCACTCTCTTCTCTTAATCTACCAATCCCTCTATTCTCTTTATCGATCCTCCACTCCCTTCTCTTCTTAATCTACCACTCTATCTCACACCTTAATCCCCTTCAATACACTCCATCTCTCTTCTCTTAATCTGCCAATATACTCCTCTTCTCTTAATCTACCAATACCCTCCACTCTCTTCTCTTAATCTTACCAATCCACTCTCTTCTCTTTATCTACCAATACCTCCAATCTATTCTCTTTTTCCTGACCAGTACACTCCCTCTCTTCTCTTAATCTGACCAATACACTCTCTTCTCTTAATCTGACCAATACACTCTCTTCTCTTTATCTGGCAATCCATTCCACTCCCTCTTCTCTTAATCTGACTCAATCCACTCTCTTCTCTTTATCTAGCCAGTCCACTCCACTCTCTTATCTTAATCTACCAATACCCTCCACTCTCTTCTCTTAATCTGACCAATACACTCCACTCTCTTCTCTTAATCTACCAATACTCTCCCACCCTCTTCTCTTTATCTACCAATCCATATTTTCCCCTTAATCTACCAATACAATCCCTTTTCTTTCTTTTTTTTCTTTTTTCACCTTTATTTAACCAGGTAAACCAGTTGAGAACAGGTTCTCATTTACAACTGCGACCTGGCCAAGATAAAGCAAAGCAGTGCAATAAAAACAACACAGGTTACTGGGTAAAAAACCATAAAGTCAAAAATACAACAGAAAATATATATGCAATTATTGTGCAAATGTAGCAAGTTATGGAGGTAAGGCAATACGCAGAGCTATAGTGCAGAATAATTGCAATAGTATTAACACTGGAATGTAGATGTGCAAGAGATTATGTGCAAATAGATATACTGGGGGTGCAAAAGAACCAAAATAAATAACAATATAGGGATGAGGTAGTTGGGTGGGCCCAATTTCCAGATGGGCTGTGTACAGGTGCAGTGATCGGTATGGTGCTCTGACAACTGATGCTTAATGTTATTGAGGGAGATAAGAGTCTCAGCTTCAGAGATTTTTGCAAATTGTTCCCAGTCATTGGCAGCAGAGAACTGGAAGGAATAGCGGCCAAAGGAGGTGTTGGCTTTGGGAATGACCAGTGAGATATACCTGCTGGAGCGCAGACTACGGGTGGGTGCTGCTATGGTGACCAATGAGCTAAGATAAGGCGGGGATTTGCCTAGCAGTGATTTATAGATGGCCTGAGCCAGTGGGTTTGACACGAACATGTAGTGAGGACCGCCAGCAAGCGCATTGCAGGTCACAGTGGTGGGTAGTGTATGGGGACTTTGGAGACAAAACGGATGGCACTGTGATAACTACATCAATTTGCTGAGTAGAGTGTTGGAGGCTATTTTGTAAATGACATCGCCGGAAGTCAAGGATCGGTAGGATAGTCAGTTTTACGAGGCATGTTTGGCAGCACAAAGGGAGGCTTTGTTGCGAAATAGGAAGCCGATTCTAGATTTAACTTTGGATTGGAGATTCTTTATGTGAGTCTGGAAGTTGAGTTTACAGTCTAACCAGACACCTAGGTATTTGTAGTTGTCCACATGTCTCTAGGTCAGACCCGTGCAGTGGTGATTCCTAATCGGTGGGGGGGTGCCGCAGCGTTCGATTGAAAAGCATGCATTTAGTTTTGCTAGTGTTTAAGAGCAGTTGGAGGCTACTGAGTTGTTGTTGGCATTGAAGCTCGTTTGGAGGTTTGTTAACACAGTGTCCAATGAAGGGCCAGATGTATACAAAATTGGTGTCGTCTGCGTAGAGGTGGATCTGAGAGTCACCAGCAGCAGAGCACATCATTGATATACACGGAGAAAGTGTCCGGCCCAAATTAGCCCTGTGGCACCCCCCATAAACTCCTGGGTCCAGACAACAGGCCCTCCGATTTCACACACTGAACTCTACAGTAGTTGGTGAACCAGGCGAGGCAGTCATCTTCTCTTAATCTGCTGTCCTCCACTCTCTTCTCTTACCCACTCCCT
>NW_025540321.1:0-7611 GCF_020615455.1 Coregonus clupeaformis | reverse complement strand
TAAGTCTTAGAATAATTCCCCAAAAGGTTGTAAATCTCTTAAGGTTTAAAATAAATTAAACACACTCAATCCTGCAATGTCAACATATTTATTCCTTTGAAGCATTCTGCAACAAGATATTTTCGTGCAAAATATTTTTTTATACGCTGCAGTCAGAGAAAATCCCTTTAGGCAGGCTGTATATTTCCCACTGTCCCTGGATTTAGCTCATGTTTTCCCTCCTGCTCTCCTACATAAGGTCACACACACACCCACCACACACACACACACACACACATACATACTACACACACATACACACCGCACATGTTCTTATCATATTCTACTCCTTGCTCGGGCAGAGCTGCATTCCTTAGATATTGCACGTCCCCTCACAATATTCTAAAACCTTTTCCTTACTCTCCCTTCCCTGTGTATTTTTCAACAGTCTCCTGTTATTGGTTTCAATCGTACTCTGTTGCTGGGATATAAACACATTTGATTAACTCTCTAAGCTCTAGTCTACTAATAAGTCATACATTATTAGTTTAACTGAGGTGTGACATTTTAGTCATAACTCTTACTGCCATTTCTTCATCAAATACCCTTTGACTAAAATTTCCCCCACACATTTAAATACACATTCTTATAAAATAACACACAACAGGCATACACTTGTTTGCATATTAAATGAGTCACTAGTACAAACCCACTATAAAAATTACAATTTGTCTTCTTTACCAAATTTTACTTCCAACCATAACTCACTCTCCTTGTTGGGTTTTCACTATAGCACAAATTTGAAAAGAGATAGTATATTACATCAAAATTGTCTCATCAATTTAGGTTCCTCAGGTTACACAATACAAAAAACTCCCCCTCAGAACACATCGGATAACTCCCGTCATATAATCCCCACATCATACAGTGGGGAAAAAAATATTTAGTCAGCCACCAATTGTGCAAGTATAAAAAGATGAGGAGGCCTGTAATTTTCATCAACATGTTACCGTCAACTATGACAGACAAATTGAGAAAAAAAATCCAGAAAATCACATTGTGGGATTTTTTAATGAATTGTTACTGGAGTATTAAATAAGTATTTGGTCACCTACAAACAAGCAAGATTTCTGGCTCTCACAGACCTGTAACTTCTTCTTTAAGTGCTCCTCTGACCTCCACTGTTCACCTGTATTAATGGCACCTGTTTGAACTTGTTATCAGTATAAACACACTGTCACAACCTCAAACAGTGCCCTCCAGCCTCCACTATGGCCAAGACCAAGAGCTGTCAAGGGCACCAGAAACAAATTGTTGAGCCTGCACCAGGCTGGGAAGACTGAATCTGCAATAGTATGCTGGCTGTTTGAAAAATCAACTGTGGAGCAATTATTAGGAAATGAAACATACCCACCACTGATAATCTCCCTCGATCTAACCCCATTAAGATCTCACTGTGTCAAAATATCCCGTTGAGCAAAAATCCCAACCGGACCTGGTGAATGAGCCTGCAGAGTCTGGACCTTCCTTTACCATCAGTAACCCACTACGCTGCTGCCAGGACTCAAATCCTGCAGTACAGAGCGTTCCCCCTGCCCAAGCCAGTACATGTCCAGGCCCGTCTGAAGTTTGCTAGAGTGCATTTGGATGATCCAGAGATTTTAATGTCAATAAACCAAAATAAATTTTTGGTAAAAACTCAACCTAAATGCGTGTTTAGGACAAAAGAATGCTGAGTTGCATCCAAAAAGAAACACCATACCTACTGTAGGCATGGGAGGTGGGACATCATGCTTTGGGCTGTTTTTCTGCAAAGGGACCACCGACTACCATTCCGTGTAAAGGAAAGAATGAATGGGCCATGTATCATGAGATTTCAGGTGCCCCTCCTTCCATCAACAAGGGCATTGAAGATGGCAATTGGCTGGGTCTTTCAGCATGACAATGATCCCAAACACACACATCCCGAACAGCGAGGAGTGGCCCATTGTGAAGCATTTCAAGGTCCTGGGTGGCTAAGCATCTCCCAATCTCAACCCCATAGAAAATCTTGGGGAGTTGAGAGTCCGTATTGCCAGCGACAGCCCCAAAACATCACTGCTCTGAAGGAGATCTGCATGGAGGAATGGGCCAAAATACCAGCAACAGTGTGCTTGAAAACCTTGTGAAACTTCAAAACGTTTACCTGTGTCATTGCCAACAAAGAGGTATATAACAAAGTATTGAAAACTTTTTGTTATTACCAAATACTTATTTTCCACCATAATTTGCAAATCAATTCATTAAAATTCCTACATGTATTTTTCTGATTTCCTCATTTTGTCTGTCATAGTTGACGTGTACCTATGATGAAAATTACAGGCCTCTCTCCTTATTTTTAAGTGGGACATGGTGGTGGCTCTTATTTTCCCCTGTATGTCTGCAGTTGAGCATGTATGCACATAAATAATCTCACATCCACTGTAAACAATGAACCAAAAGGGTAGAGCACGGATGGTGGGGCAGAACGGTTCTCAGGAGTTAAAATCTTCTGCATGATCCACTGAACGGGCAGGATATGGGTCGTCAGTTCCATCGGTCTGAGTAAGGAATGGGCCACAGGTCACTGCTTTCTCCACCGCCCTTATAACCCTCTGACACAGGAACAACCAACAAGCGTGCCCATACACTATGCTGCACCCAGAATAGTTGCAACAATAGTTTTCCATTTTGCCGACATTTTATCAAACCCATCCAATCATTGATGTGTATTCCCACCTGACTCTCAGCCATTCTTCACTTAATGCCGTGAGACCGGCCAGTGCTCTGAATTACTGTACCATCTAGACTGTATTGTTGGGGATAAACGTCACAATACCTCCCACCATCTTCCTCCCCCTTCTCTGCTAAACATATTGAGAGCCAACCTATTCTGTGTCAGGTCATGAGTGAGGTGGCGAATTTCTTTTTTTTTTTTTTTTTCACTTTATTGTAGTAATGATTGAGAACAAGTTCTCATTTACAACTCTTGAGCCTGGCCTATAAACCACCCAGTGCGATAAAAACAACAACACATAGTTACATATGGGGTAAAAAAACATAAGGTCTCAAAATACAACAATATATATACAGTGTGTGCCAAATGTAGCAATTTTGGAAGGTGAGCAATAAAATAGGCTGATGCAAAATATCACAATTATATTAACACTGGAGATGCTAGATGTACAAAAGAGATTATGTGCAAAATAGAGATACTGGGGTGCAAAACAGCAAAATAAATAACAATATAGGGATAGAGGTAGTTGGGTAGGCTAATTTCCAGTGAACATTATTTTACATGTGCAGTATGTAAGGTGCTCTATGATGCTTAAATTTGTGAGGAAGATAGGTCTCCAAGAGATTTTTACCAGTCGTTCCAGTCATTGGCAGCAGGGAACTGGAAGGAATGGCGGCCAAAGGAAGGTGTGCTTTAGAGATGACCAGTAATATACCTGCTGGAGCGCAGACTACGAGGTGGGTGCTGCTATGGTGACCAGTAGGCTAAATAGGCGGGGATTTGCCTAGCAGTGATTTATAGATGGCCTGGAGCCAGTGGGTTTGGCAGCGAACATGGCGCAAGCACCAGCCAACGAGCGTACAGGTCACGGTGTTAGGTAGTGTTGGGGCTTTGGAACACCGGATGGCACTGTGATAGACTACATCCAATTTGCTGAGTATAGTGTTGGAGGCTATTTTGTAAATACATCGCGAAGTCAAGGATCGGTAGGATAGTTAGTTTTACGACATGTTTGGCAGCATGAGTGAAGGGAGGCTTTGTTTGCTGAAATGAGCTTCCGATTCGGTTTAACTTTGGATTGGAGATTCTTAATGTGAGTCTGGAAGGAGGGTTTACGTCTGTGAGCACCTAGGTATTTGTGGTTGTCCACATACTCTGGTCAACGTCGGAAGTGAGTGATTATAGTCGGGTGGCGAATTTGCCCGGCAGCGTTCGATTGAAGAGCATGCATTTCGTTTTTCTAGTGTTTAAGGGCAGTTTGGGGGCTACTGAAGAGGTGTTGTATGGCATTGAAGCTCGTTTGGAGGTTTGTTATTAACACAGTGTCCAATGAAGGGCCAGATGTATACAAAATGGTGTGGAGTCTGCGTTAGAGGTGGATCCCAGAGTCACCAGCAGCAAGAGCGACATCATTGATATACACGGAGAAACGAGTCTTATGTGGCACCCCATAGAGACTGCCATAGGTCCAGACAACAGGCCCTCCCGATTTCACACATTGAGACTCTATCTGAAGTAGTTGGTGAACCGGGCAGTCATTTGTCTTCAGGCTGTTGGTCTGCCAATAAGGAGAATACGGTGGTTGAGCAGTTCGAAAGCCTTGGCCAAATGGAACAGAAGACGGCTGCACAGTACTATCTATTATGTAGTTATGATATACGTTTAGGACCTTGAGCGTGGCTGGAAGTGCCCGCACCGAAAGCTCCGGAAACCGGATTGCATAGCGGAGAGAAGGTCACGGTGGGATTGAGAAATGGTTGGTGATCTGTTTGCGTTACGGCTTTCCAAATACTTTGCCGAAGGCAGGGCCGGATGGATATAGGTCTGTAACGGTTTGGATCTGAGAGTGTTTTGTGAAGGGGGGAATACCGTGGCAGCTTTCCAATCTCTGGGGATCTCAGGCGTTACCCCGAAAGATGAGTTGAACAGGCTAGTAGCCAGGGTTGTTACGAGCAATTTCGGCTAGTTTTAGAAGAAAGGGTCCAGATTGTCTGGCTTAAGCTGATTTGTGGGAGTCCAGATTTTGCAGCTCTTTCAGAACATCAGCTGTCTGAATTTGTGTGAAGGAGTGCGGGGGTTGGGCAGGGTGCAGCGGAGGGTGCAGGTTGGTGGCGGAGGAGTTGTGGTAGCCAGGTGGAAAGCATGGCCAGCCGTGTAACCAAAATGCTTGTTGAAATTCTCGATTATTGTAGATTTATCGGTGGTGATAGTGTTTCTAGCCTCAATTAGGAGTGGGCAGCTGGGAGAAAGTGCTCTTATTCTCCATGACTTTACAATTTCCCAAATTTTGGAGTTAGTGCTACAGGATGCAAATTTCTGTTTGAAAAGGATTAGCCTTTGCTTTCTGAAGCTGCTTGTGTATATTGGTTTCCTAACTTCCCTGAAAAGTTGCATATCATGAGGGCTATTTATTGCTAATGCAGTACGCCACAGGATGTTTTTGTGCCTAGTTCTGTCTGCCTGTTCTAGTACTGCCAACTGTGGCATTCTGTAAGGTCTTCCAAACCTTTCTCAAGGGCTTTTATCTGTATTACCTAATAATCATTAATATTATCTACATTATTTGCCATTTCTTCTTTCCACTCCGTATAACTCTATAAATTCAATTTCCAATTGCTGGATGATATTTTGCCAAGGATATTCCCCCTGGGAATTGATCTCTATCTATCTTGGTGATTATTTTTATAATTCGTTATACCAGGCCACAAGTGTTTCTCCTAACCTGCACACACCATCTCTTCTCTATTAACATTAGTTTACCCATGTGTCAATATTTCCACTTATATCAAAACAAGTACTTTAATCAATTTAATAATTTATCCGCTATACAAACATTTTCTCCGTAGGATTCTTTCTTTATACAATGTAGCACTCACCAACTGTAAATTAGCTCCAGACAAGAGAAGCGTCTGCCAAATAGCCCAAAATGCAAAATAAACATAAGAAATATCTGTTCCCCGTATGTTGGTCTGTCACCCTTCTTAATGTCAATATTTCACTAATTTGCCAATACAATCCCTAACCATAAGTAAGCAGTGATATTTTGTTTCCTAGGCATCTATTTAAAAAAAAAATCGTTATCTCTACTTCCTTAACATATACTGCCAGGATTTCCCTCCATCCTGGAAAAAAACAACAAACCTCCCACTCAGAACACATCGGATAACTCCACGTTGTAATATTCACTAAACCTATAAATAACAATCCCATAACTACTTCGGTAATCTCTTTAATCTCTTGCATTAATTTATTAAATTATCATTTTTAATAAATCCAATCTGAAAAATTTTACTACACCACGTATGCTAAACTCTCCCTTGTTCAGCGTGAACTTTGTCTACATAACTCACTGTTGTACAGTGGGAAAAATATTTAGTCAGCTTACCAATTGTGCAAGTTCTCCACTTAAGAAGATGAGAGTGCCTGTAATTTTCATCATGGAATTTACCGTCAACTATGACAGACAAAATGAGAAAAAAATTTCCAAAAATCACATTGTAGGATTTTTACAATGAATTTATTGGCATATGATGGTGGAAAATAAGTATTTGATCAATAGCAAAAGTTTCTCAATACTTTTAATTATATACCTTTGTGCAATGACACAGGTCAACGTTTTCTGTAGAATCTTCACAGAGTTTTTCACACACTGTTTGCTGAGTATTTTGGCCCATTCCTCCATGCAGACTCTTAGAGCAGTGATGTTTTGGGAGCTGTAGCTGGGCAACACAGACTTTCAACTCCTCCAAAGATTTTCTATGGGGTTGAGATCTGAACTGGCTGAGCCACTCCAGACCTTGAAATGCTTCGCCACGAACCACTCCTTCGTTCCCGGTGTGTTTGGGATCATTGTCATGCTGAAAGACCTTGCGGTTTCATCTTCAATGCCCTTGCTGATGGAAGGAGGGTTTCACTCAAAATCTCTCACATATATGCCCCATTCATTTACTTTCCTTTACACGATCCAATTCGTCCTAATTTGCAGAAAAACAGCCCCAAAGCATGATATTTCCAACCCCATGCTTCACAGTAGGTATAGTGTTCTTTGGATGCAACAGCATTCTTTGTCACTCAAAACATACGGTTGAGTTTTTAAAAAAGTTATATTTTGGTTTCATCTACCATATACATTCTCCCAATCTCTTCTGGATCATCCAAATGCACTTCAGACGGGCCTGGTAACACTGGAAGCAGGGGGACACTCTTGCAGGTTGTCTAGCGTAGTGTGTTATTGATGGTTGGCTTTGTTGCACTTTGGTCCCAGCTCTCTGCAGGTCATTCACTGGTCCCCCCACGTGTGGTTCTGGATTTTGCTCACGTTCTTGTATTGATCATTTTGTTATTGCACGGGGTGAGATCTTGCGTGGAGCCCCTGGGAAGTTATCAGTGGTCTTGTGTATCTTCCATTTCCTAATAATTGCTCCCAGGTTGATTTCTTCAAACCAAGCTGCTTACCTATTGCAGATTCAGTCTTCCCAATATGGTGCAGGTCTACAATTTGTTTTTGGTGTCCTTTGACAGCTCTTTCAGTCTTAACCATTGTGAAGTTTGAAGTGTGACTGTTTGAGGTTGTGGACAGGTGTATTTTATACTGATAACAAGTTCAAACAGGTGCCATTAATACAGGTAACAGAGTGGAGGACAGAAGGAGCCTCTAGTTACAGGTCTGTGAGAGCCAGAAATCTTTTGCTTGTTTGTAGGTACCAAATACTTATTTTCCACCATAATTGCAAATAAATTCATTAAAATTCTTACAATGGGATTTTTCTGATTTTCCACTCAATTTGTCTGTCATAGTTGACGTGTGCCTATGATGAAAATTACAGGCCTCTCATCTTTTTAAGTGGGAAACTTGCACAGTGGTGGCTACTAAATCT
>NW_025540320.1:0-7613 GCF_020615455.1 Coregonus clupeaformis | reverse complement strand
ACTTCAACCTCCTACATCTACCTTTACTCATTTCTCTCTTTTCTTCATCTCTCTTGACTCTTTCTCACCGTCCCCCTACTCTACAGACAGGGGAATAACGCCCTCATCTTTACTAGATGCTGTTCTTTACTAATCTCACTGCAACTCCCTCCATATCTCTACCACTACTTTGTATTTCTCTCGCTCTCCTCCTTTTCTCACTCTGCCCCTACTCCAGGTGTTGAATGTAGCGTCGCAACCTTCGCTCTCTCTCTCCACTACTCTCCTCTTCCATCCCTATCATCTCTTCCCTCTGCTCCAATCCTTCTCCTCCAATCTCTGATTCTCCTCCTCAACCCTCCTCTCTTCCATCTTGGCTCTCTATGTCCCCTATCCTCGGCCCGGCTCGGTCCTCCCCTCCAGCTCCGTGGCTTGATACTCATTGCGAGCTCACATAACAGGAGCTCCGGGCAGCGCCATGGAGGAAAACTGAACTCCTCTTGACCCTGGCATCTTTTCCTCCCTCCCTCTCTACATTTTCTTCATATGTTTCTGCTGCTAAGGCCACTTTCTACCACTCTACATTCCAAGCATCTGCCTCTAACCTAACTCACCCACCTTCTCCTCCCTGCTGAATCCTCCCTCCCCCTCCCCTCCTCCCTCTCTGTGATACTTCTTCTCAACCATTTTTGAAAAAAAGAAGGTTACACATCCATCCTTGTTTGTTAAGTCAAATACACTGCTGGTGCTGCTCCCACTGCCCTACCCTATGCTTTGACTTCTTTCTCCCCTCTCTCTCCAGATAAAATCTTGCGACTTACGGCGGCCAGCGCAACATCCTGCCGCTTGACCCTATCCCTCCTCTCTTCTCCAACCATCTCGGTGACCTTCTCCCTTACCTCACCCTCGCTGATCAACTCATCCTTACCGCTGGCTATGTCCCTTCCGTCTTCAAGAGAGAGAAGTCACCTTCTCAAAAACCACCCTCATCCCTCTATTCAACACTACCAACCATATCCCTTCTTTCTTTCTCTCAAAACTATTGAGGCGTGCCGTCTTTATGCAACTCTCTTGCTATCTCTCTCAGAATGACATACTTGATCCAAACCAGTCAGGCTTCAAGACTGGTCATTCAACAGATACGTCTTCTGTGTCACGAGGCTCAGCACTGCTAAAAACAACCCTCTCTCCTCTGCTCTGTCCTTCCTAAAGCTGTCAGCTGCCTTTGATACTAGCCAGATCCTCAGATCCCACCTCTCCAACCTCTCCAAGCTGGCCATCTCCGGGCGCGGCTCACTCTTGGATTCAGGTCCTACCTGACAGTTCGCTCCTGCAAGTGGCGTGGCGAAGCTGTCTCAGCACCGATGCTCTCACCACTGAGTGTCCCCCAGGGCTCAGTTCTAGGCCCTCTCCTATTCTCTCTATACACCAAGTCACTTGGCTCACATCATATCCTCACGCAGCCTCTCCCCTCCCATTGCTACGCAGACGACACACAACTAATCTTCTCCTTTCCCCTTCCTGATAACTTGGGTGGCAGAATCGCATCTCTGCATGTCTAGCAGACATATCAGTATGATGTTGGTCTTTCAAAAGCTAACCTTGGCAGAAGATCTGAGCTCTCTTCCTCCCGAGACTCCGTTCCATGGTCTCGCCATCACGTTGACAGCTCGTTGTGTCCTCCTCCCAGAGTGCAAAGAGCCTTGGTACCCTGACAACACCTGTGGATTTCTCCGCTAACATCAAGGCGGTGACCCGATCCTGTAGGTTCATGCTCTACTGTCGGAGTACGACCCTGCCTTACACAGGAGCGGCACGGGTCCTGAATCCAGGCACTTGTCATCTCATCTGATTACTGCAATCGCTGTTGGCTGGGCTCCCCTGCCTGTCCATTAAACCCCTACAACTCATCCAGAATGCCGCAGTCTGGTGTTCAATCTTCCCAAGTTCTCTCCACGTCACCCGCTCCTCCCGCACAAGCTTGCATCTGCTAACAAGACCATGATGCTTGCCCTCTGGGCTGTGACAACCTCCGTACCTTCAGGCTCACAGTCAGTCTCCCTACACCCAAACAGGGGCATTGCGTTCATCCACCTCTGGCCTGCTGGCTCCCTTCCTCTCTGGAAGCATAGTTCCCGCTCAGCCCAGTCAAAACTGTTAGCTGCTCTGGCACCCCAATGGTGGAACAAAAACCCTCCACGCGCTTCAGGCTCACTCACCACATAAACCTTTGAAACCCCACCTCTTTAAAAGGAATACCAGGATAGGATAAATAATCCTACTACCCAAAAATGTGTAAAGTGGTTATCCCACTGGCTATAGAGTGAATGCACCAATTTGTATTCAGCTCTGGATAGAGCGTCTGCTAAATACACCAAATGTAAATGTAAATGCAGGTTTGTAGGCCTCCTTGCTTGCTGCAGCTTTTTCAGTTCTGCCCACACATTTTCAATAGGTTAATCAAACTTTGTGATGCCACTCAATACCTTTACTTTGTTGTCCTTAAGCCATTTGCCACAACTTTGGAAGTATGCTTGGGGTCATTGTCCATTTGAAGAGACCCATTTGCATCAGCTTTAACTTCTTGACTTATGTCTTGACATTTTATTTTGTGAAGTGCACCAGTCCCTACTGCAGCAAGCACCCCCACAGCATGATGCTCCACCCCGTGCTTCACCGCTGGGATGGTGTTCCCCTTTTCCTCCAAACATAATGATAGTCATTATGGCACATTTCTATTGTTGTTCAACCACATTTCTCAAAAACTCCGATCTTTGTCCCCATGTGCAGTGCAAACCGTAGTCTTGCTTTTTATGGTGGTTTTGGAGCAGTGGCTTCTTCCTTGCTGAGCAGCCTTTCAGGTTGTGTAGATATAGGACTCGTTTTACTGTGGATATAGATAATTTTTGTACCTGTTTCCTCCAGCATCTTCTGCGGGTCCTTTGCTGTCGTTCTGGGATTGTTCGTTTTGCACCAAGTATGTTCATCTCGAGACCAGAAACGTCTCCTTCCTATGATATATGTGTGTCCCCTTTTATTTATACTTGGAGTACTAATGTTGCTGTACAGATGAGCGTGGTACCTTCAGGCGTTTGGAAATTGTTCCCAAGGATGGAGTCGACTTGTGGAGGTTACAAATATTTTTTTCTGAGGTCTTGCTGATTTTCTTTTGATTTTCCCATGATGTCAACCAAGAGGCCACTGAGTGAGAAGTAGGCCTTGAAATACATCCTGGAGTACACCTCCAGTGTTTCAATTCTATGTTAATTACCTATTCAGGCACCTTCTAAAGCCATGGCGTCATTTTCTGGGTTGCCCAAGCTATTTAAAATCTGATCAACTTAGTGTATATAAGCTTCTAACCCACTGGAATTGTGATACGTGAAATAATCTGTAAATAATTGTTGGAAAAATTACTTGTGTCATGCACAAAGTTGATTCCTCTCTTCACTTGCCAAAACTATAGTTTGTTAACTACATTTTGTGTGGTTGAAAACCAAGTTTTTATGACTCCAACCTAAGTGTATACCAAACTTCCGACTTCAACTGTAGCATCTCGCTAATAATTTGTTTATTTTAAACAACATTTGTTCCATAATTATACTGTATTAAGCTAAACTTGTTCACTTTACTAGTATGCAAACATATGGTGGCAAAAAGAAAGCAAAATGTTGTGAGTCTGGTAAGTTTCTGGTATTGTGTAGGTTATAGCAATGTTTTATAGTTAGCTAGGATTTTTTGGAAGTAGGTGTATCTGGCTGTCTTATTTGTTCAATGTCTCAAATTGTTTTATACCACTATATTATATGTGGCTGTACAGATTCTTTGTTCAAATCAACCCAAAATATAACCCTGAATATCTGACAAAGTGCATGACAAGGTGGCCCCACCCCGTTACATGACACCCAGTGTCATAATACGCTTGAAGCGGTCACTGCCATGTCATAATACAGTATGTCAAAACAGCTGACATAACCTGTCATAATTTTTTATAATATGGTCATAACACTGTCATGAGACATATATATTTAGACATGTTGTATATATATTACATTCATTGGTGGTTATAATTCACCCTCATAACCAACCACAAGGCAAACCATTCCATTACACACTACCTAAAAGTCAACTTAATTATGTTTATGTTATATATTAATTTTAAATAAATGATTTTTAATGACCTTATTAAATTATCGTAGTAATTACGCACACGATGATGCTCAACATCGCCTACCCCAATGCTCTGTTGCTGATGATTTCAGAGCAGGACAAAACACCCTCTTTTTGACTGATACTGATTAAGGGCATGTACGTATAAACTCTCTGGCTTATATCAGTTATGATGTCATAATCTTGGTGTCATAACTGTGTTTTTCTTAGTCCAAGTAAAGAGTTTAAGATATGATGAAAAACAACATGACTGTAAACATTCATAACAACAACATAGCATTTAAAAGTTTTCAAGTAGAGCTCTGGTCACTTAGCATAACACAGTTTCTCTGCTGACGTTTACTATACCTGTCAAATTCACGGTGTTTTTTTGTCAAATTCATGGTTATTCTGCGCTCTGCACACTCAAACAAGAATTGCTCTGAAATCGGATAATGCCAAGTGAGATTTTACGAATGGTGTCATGTTAACCATACATGATGTCTAAGTGCTGCAATTTCTAACTGTAGCAATAATATATATATATATATATATATATATATATATATATATATATATATATATATATATATATATATTATTAATGTTGAAATTCAAACATTGCAGATTGTAAAATAAATATTTTCAATGCAACAGCATACTAATCAATTACCATTAATTTATTTGAATATACAACTGTCCTGTATAGGCTACACAACCTTCATACATGAGCCGTCCTCGTGCTCTTGGCTTGGATTAGAAAGTTGTTATTAAGTAAAACCAGTCTATTAATGCCAAATAATACAGTCCCTCAAAATACTAGCTTACTAGGGATTGTTTCATTGTAAGTGTACTATCTATGTAGCTACTGTGTAATCTATTCTATATATTTATAATTTTTTTTATCTAGTAGCTAACAATGAGGAAAAAAGTAGTCGGTGTGAAGATAAATTCACCACTGCTTGTTGTTGGTTCAGCTGGTTTTGTCTGGCTAAAGGCCTACACAAATAACTGCAATATTCAAGGTAAATTTAAATAAATTAACTCCCCAGTTCTTCAGTCCTTATTTTTTGTGTGCAAATGTTTTCACCATGGCCTGTAGGTCCAGGTTGTGGGCCCAATTATTTTCTATACTGAAGTATTGCCAGCCAGACAGTCTTTTCCTGAGACATTGTGGAAACTAAACACTGTGTATACCAAACATTTGGAGCCCACCTTCCGAATGTCACCAGTGGCATTAGTGTCTGTTATGAAATAAGAGGAGGTGAACAATTCATAAATACCTGATAGGCTTTTCCAAGGTGGGTTTGGTTCCAGCCCGGAAGACGGGGAGCGGTGCACATCCTGTTCATGCTGTTGGCTGTGTTGGTGAAACTTATTTGAAGCTATCTTCTACTGTGTCTTTCTCTGTGGGACGACAGCCATATAAGCAATGATTTGTATTTCAGTGGCGTGTTTTTATGCGGTTTGGGAGGGTGTTCAATGCTGTAGAGCCTCAGCATTGATGCAGTATGATGGTTGTGTAGGCTGGGAAAGAGTTTGGCTTACCAACTGTAGTATCCCTTTAACTTTGTAATTAGAATCTAATCTGTTTATAATTATTGTATTTTAATAAAGTCTTAAAGTTTAGTTCTTACTTATTTGTGTAAATAACAGGGTTATAATTATAATTGTGTTTTTCAGATAATTTTGGAGAAGCCTTTCACTGTTCTTACTGCAGCTTTAGTTTTGTGTCTCTGCGTTGGGCGGTCAGAATCACGTTATTTTTTATAGTCCACCTAGCACCTGAGCTGGTACACACAGGCCAAAATATTTGGGAGTTGCCTTGGCGAGAGGCGGGCTAGTTTATTTTTTCTTTGTTGTGTTTGTTTGTATTTTTTGTTTTATTTTGTCACCACTTCCCCAACAGACCTCGGGATGTGTTGAGGACTATTTTGAATAGAAATCAGCAGCCAGTCTTGTAAATCGTGTGCTTTCACATGCTGATTACCACAAGTGTTATCATCTTTCAGGTGTTTCACTGTGTACAGTGGCTTGCAATATTCACCCCCTTGGCATTTTCCTATTTTCTTGCTTACTGAAATTAAAAATAGATTTTGGGGGAGGTGGAATAAGCTATACTGCAGCTCAAGTTTGGTTTTTTTGTCTTATTTCTTGATTGTTTCTGTCAAAAAATATGTTGCATCTTCAAAGTGGTAGGCATGTTGTATGCCAAATCCAAATGATACAAACCCCAAAAAATCCATTTTAATTCCAGGTTGTAAGGCAACAAAATAGGACAAATGAAAATTATAATATTATACTTAAGCCACTGTATGTGCTCTTTAGGCCCTAGTTCTAACCGGTGGGTGGATTGGGGATACTGTACTGTTTGTTTGTAATTTATACAAAGGTTGGATTTAATCCTGAATGATTGGTTAAAACCGCATTCCAGCCGGTGTCTATTGCACAATTTACCACCGGCTAAATCTATTATGTTAAAATGCCTATTTACTCTGTTTCCATCTACTGCGCAATCCACTGTCTCATCAACCCAGCCAGGCACTTTATAAACTTGATCTCCACTAGAAAGCTTCTCGACATTATTATTTGTTTTCAACAGCGGAGATTTGTATAAACCTTGCTGCCTGTCTATCGACATTTGCAGCATTGTTTCAATATTCAAATTCGATCTCAGCTGTCCCATAGTAATAATTGTAGGGGTTGGGAGTCGGGACAAACAGACGGCAGGCAGCGTTTCTCAGCCATCGAAATCATGAATCAGCTGGCATAATTTTTTGCGGATACATTTAAAGAAATGTCAATTGAAAAAGGTAAAATTAAACGAAGTGCAGCTAGTTGGATTTGCTCAGATTTAACGCTGCTGCAGTCAGACAACATCATAGTAAGTATCGTACACTATCTAAATCAAGATAGAGTCATTTTATCACAAGTCTCCTAATAATTCATTGGTCATTCTGCAAGATCAACCCTCTTAAGATGTAATAGTCTATTCCTTTAAACATTGAACCGCTGTGGTTCACAACAATTCTGATTTCTAAAGGTGGAAGTTGGGAGAGTTTTTGTTCGGGTGGTTCAGTAAACAATTTTAGTTTCTGAGGTAGAAGTTTTTGGTGAGGACCTGCTCTCTCTCCCAGTACTCATTTCATTCCATCTCCTCTCATTGTAGCCATTTGCCACAGCCTGTCAACTATGCCTCTGCTATCCCTGTTCTCTCCTCTCTGCACAGGCTACACAAGCGCACCACACGCGTGGCTGCTGCCTCTCTGCCTGGTGGTCCCAGCACGCACCCCACACCTGGAGTTCAGGTCTCAGGCAGCCTCTGAACTGCCCGTTCTGCTGCCAACCTTTATCCCAGCCTATACCAACCTCAGTCCTCGACTTCCCTGGCGCTGACGGAAACTTCAAACACTTATTATACTTCTCTGTCTACCATGTGTTCTCGCATACCCGAGAGCATCTGGTCAGAGGTATGATACAATCCT
>NW_025540319.1:0-7624 GCF_020615455.1 Coregonus clupeaformis | reverse complement strand
GGTCCCCCAGTTGACGATTGTCGTATATATGATGAATGGTGGTCATCATTGCTGTCAGCATGGGAGTCCATCCATGCTGCATCGTGTCAATTATTCATACCACGAGGATTTACAGCATAGATTACAGGAGCCGCGCGTTGTCACAAGCGCAGTTACTTCAGATTATAATAACCGCTCTGTGGTTTATTGTCTAAACCCTTCTTATATAGACAATACCGAAATAAAGGTTACCCCTCTTCTGGCCAATCACCAGTCTCCCTCGGCGTCACCCTCCAAGCGGCACATTTCAAATAACATCATAAAACATCCCCCTCTGGCCTGAACAACCAACATTCCATTTCGTCATGAAAAACATTTAACAAAGGCATAATCTTCAATTCGATATTCCCCCTTTCGAACAAAATAAACGTCTAGAAACAAACAAGATAAGATTATGACTATTAACCATTTATCTCATAATTATCTTTAACATTAAACCAAACACATTCTCCTCTGAAGTGTAAATACCTTTCAATATTAAATACCTGTTTATGAAGTGTGAATACATTACTATACATATAAGAAATCTCTATGAGTTAAAATGAAAAACTTGTCCAGCAGCCATCCATCCATATCAATCAAGACAGTAAAATTCTCTCACGGTCCCTCTGCCCCAGGCAACCACCGTTGATACTCCAGATAACCTCATTAACCATGTAAAATGCATTTTGAAACTATATGCAATTAAATACATATGTAAGCCCGGCAAACTAAAATCCTATCCATAAACATTCATTTAATAGGCTGGTCAACCCATAGACCGGACAATAAACTCTCCCTTCCTAGCCTCTCTGTCCCTAAACATTCACTGATAAACAAAAACATCTAAGATCCTCACATGTATTCAATAACATCAAACATCAATTCTACAAAATTAATCGAGACTATTACACAATTATAGTATTACACATGTCTATATTTCATTGCAGACACTGGAATGTAGTCCACTACACTTTATCACTTCATGGTGTCCTCTTCCAATGGACTTGTTGATGATGGAATCGGCCACACCCTCCTTGTTTCATCTCCTCCAGTCATATTGTCCCTTCATATTGTCTTTGTTTGAGTATTTCCAATCTCCACATGTTCTCCCAAATGCTTCTGAATACAAAAATAACGACCAACATATCTTTTGCAAAACAACATTTTCAAATTAAACCTCAACATCAATTTAAGAATATAAAAATAACCTATAAATGATTATGAATCACATTAACCTATCCCCCTTGATTCATAAATCATACCAACATCACCCTACTATTGAAAAAAAAAAAAAAAAAAAAATTTAAAAATAATCAACTCATAATTATATTTATCCATCATAGTCCATCTAACCCCCTCGTCTAAGTCTTAGTCCAGATCCAACAATCAATATCTTTGACATCTGAGTGTTGTCTCCAGGAATCACTCTCCTATCTCAATATCATAACTTTCTCAAAGATCAGTAACAAATTACAAACATCACAGTGTTATCACTAAACTAAAATCTACCCATCTGCTGCCCCTACTGGCCTAATTGATCTTGCAACCAAATCTTCTCAGATCTCCCAAACACATCCTTATAATCATCTAAAGTGATAGTCTTATCTAAACTATCTGACTCAGTATAGCCTGTATTTATCAATATGATCTTCCCAAATGTTACACCATACCATGAATAAAGTCCCCCTTCTCCCTTAGACTTACTCTTCAATGATAGGCTAAGACTATGACATGTATGCCATGTCTCTTTTCACCCCATTTTCAACCCTAGCTTCAGATTTCTGTGTTGGTACCACTCCTCTTTTAATGGTAAAAACCTCATATGGAAGCTTAAACGTTGACCTGTAACAACATCCTATCCCCCATAGGGTAAGAATATACTCTATCATCACAAACCCACCAACATCTCTAAAATTCCCATAGTCACATTGTCAGTCAAAGCTAATCTTTTAACCATCAAAGTCCTGCTCTTCTTACTACCCTGATATATAAAAATAACCTATTATTTGTCATTACTACCCTTTCAGTTCGCACTTATCCAAGGTTATCCTATACTCATCACACTCTGATATTCCCATAAACATACCCCTTACCTCATATGTTTTATTAGAACAACAACAACTTTTATCCTCACTGGTTCACCTGAATACTTCAGGTTTCCACTGTTACCTGACTTTACTTTCCATCTAACAATTCCCATAGGGTAATCCATTTACCCAAGAACACTTAAACCCTGCTGTTCACAACCTTTACATGCATTTTATCTGTCAATGACTGTTGCCGACAATACCACAGTCAGCGACAAATCATAAGACTGAACCACACCCGACAGAGGCCACACGACCGTCTAACATGTCTTTTTTTTTGTGCTGGAATTCTCTACAGACATGGACCTCAAGATTTTCTCACTGATCTCACAGAATGAGTTAATCTATCTCTAATTTCCACAACAGACAGGAAAGCGGCACTGAGATACCTCTCCCCTGTCTGTCATCAAAACTCAAAGACCTCATCCTGTCCTCCATGATGAATCTATAGCCTTCTCTCTACTACTCTCTGTTCTCCTATTTTAACCCTATTCCTTACTATCATTGACAGCCCTCTCCATCCGTAACATAACCCCTGAGTCCTTCTTGCTAACCCCCTTTAATTTCAGAACAGTTGTTGTCGATGTCATCCTTCCTACATTTGCTATTGCCATCGTATCATTAATCCCTTCCCCAAAGTTACCATTAACGTTGTTGATTTAGTTGATTAATTAAAACCCTTAATTCCTTCTAGTGGAAAAAGCTACCAACTATACTCTGTGTATTATTTACTGTTTGAGTGACTACTGTAATCTACACTTCCTGAACTCCCTTGGTGACTGCGGAAGCTTCAACAGATTTCAAATCTTCCATTATAGGCATCACTTTATGAATTACATAGCCCTTTAACCAATAATTCCTAACCGGAACAACTTCTAATGCTTGCACTAGATAAGTACACATATATTCTCCCTGACCTTTCTCTGTAACATTACGCAACATAAGTGAACAGTCCTCCTAACCCTCTTCATTCTCCCTCCTTCTCCTGGTCCTGATAACAATACTTATTCTCCATAATTATCTCTCCATTGGGAGAAACGTCCCCATCCTAAACCCTAATAAGTATTTTCCCCCCTAAAATTGGTGCTGTATTGATTCCTTATAATCAAAATGCAATATATTTATGACTTTAATACCTATCAATGTTGAAAGAGTTAAATTGCTTCTCCCTGTTGTTCTAATAGACTGAAGTGTTTTAATGTCCTTATTTACTCCCTAGTTTTCCCCCAGTTTTCCCCTAAGACTTTGAACTCTTTTCCTTGTACTTCCATCCATCACCACTAGTGTCACTTTTTCCCCAAATCTCAGTCCATCTCTAAATCCCTGACTTTCAAACTTTTTGATTACACAAAATACCCTATAATGACCTTGATCTCCCTGCAAGTGGAAACTGTAAATATAGATACTCCATCACCCCTCAATCTTCTCTTATCATTCGCAACACATACTTTCTCAATGCATTTGCCCTATCAGATCTAAACTCCTACCATATCTTCCCACTAAACTTTAAAATGTCCTTCATCACTGTTCTCTCTCTCTCTTTCTACTACCTTTGAAACTTAGCTTACTGTCTCAGAGTTCCTTCTTCTAATCTATTCCTAACTTATTTTAATCTGATCTTTTCTCTCATAACCTTTAAAACCTTTTCCCCTGATTTTCACAAAATCCCTTACCACCAAATTTGTAGAGATATGTGATTGGGAAAGTTCCCCACCTGCTTCTGACTCTCATATCTAACACAGACTTGGCAAACGTCAACAACTTTTAGCCTAGCCTGGAAATCCCTTAGTGTAAGAATGCTGAATAATAGTCACCCCCTTTTAACTTTATTTTCCCAGACAGATCGTCTAATAGACAATCGTCTAGTGTGTACCTTTGTACAATTCAATTCAAACCATGCATCTCTTCCTCAACTATAACAGCATCTTTCTAATATTAGTACCTTTAAGAGTAAGTAACTGTTTTACTACCTCAAATCCCTATCCTAATTAGTTATCAAGTAGTGAGATGTTTAACCTCTTTAGGCTGAACACAAATAAGTTTTTCCCCTATTCACTACTCACTTCTAATGGTCGGTTATTGTTTCAACTGTTAGCTATTTTCTCTTCTCCCTCTAATCGATAAGCTTCTCAGCAATGCCCCCCTTCCGGATCTTTCTAGACACTAACAGGTGATCTTGAATTGCCCCTTATCCTCGCCATGTTCTCTCTGTTCTTCCTCCTCCAATTCTGTGTCTGTCCAGAAACTGGCGGTCGATATGGAACATCAGTTATATTGCCCCTCAATTGCCTTTGTTGTATTCAAGTTAAAGCTGTAACAGTGATTGTTGATTTGGTTCACTCTGATTCTTCATAAACCAAAACTTATCTTCTCCACCCTTTATGATTGAGTTTTCAGAGTTTCTTCTTCTCCAACTCTTGGGATTATTTTCTCAGCCTGTTTTCTTGGTCCTGTTCCTTCCTCGTCGTTGACATATCAGTATTCTTCAACCTTAGTTCTAAGTTCTGTCCTCGGGAAATATCATCTTCCATCATCTTCTTACTGTTCTTCTGTGCCAGTCCTTGTAGGACAAACTCCTCTTGAAAATAAAGCACCTTTAATCTCCAAATCTTCATCTTCAACTTCATCTTCATCTTTTCTGAACCTCATTCTTCTCTTCGTTTCCAGACATCCTCGGCTTTCTTACTTCTGAAGTTTTGGATTCATCTTCATCTCTGAGGCAATAATCACTCTCCTGGATGATGACTGGAACTGAGGATCAAGCATCCCTAAGCTTTCTATTTTTTAGCCCTATCTCTCTCGCTGGAATATTTTATCAATTTCTGTTTGAGAATGAAGGGCAACTTTTGTTTCCGCTGGATACCCTAGCAACACTTTAATTTCAAAGGATTTCCCATTTCAACCCGTGTAATGACTTTCATAGTCCTGATATCTTTTTTCCCCATTGTAACAAAGCCTTTCTATTCCTTTATTGTGAACTATCCTATTTTAGACTATATAGGTTATATAGGCTTCCCCCTGTAATTCTTAATATAACCTAAAACAAATCCATTAACAATCCTGAATAATTAACCCCAATTCCTATTCCTATGTCACCAATATCAATTAGTGTTGGCTATCTTACCACAACCCATCAAATGCAAGTAAATGAAGTTAGTAAACTTCAGACTAAATACCCATAAACAAAGCCTTCTAACCTTACAACCCTTCAATACTCCAATTCCCATAACCCCTTGCTCTATTAGCTCCTAATTATCTTCAATTTACAGAACAATCCTCCATCCATCCTTGATTCCCAACACATCTGTAATTTCAAACCCCAGTGATACACAGCCTCCAAAATGCAATTTTTAATGGAAATAGTATTTGCCAAGCCCATGTAAAATTGACCATAACATCATATTCTGTTAGGATGATTTTGTTACTAGCTGATCTGATCCTCTCGTCTGCCTCATCACACCTTGTCACGTGATGCAACCGTCAGCCACACGTTAACCCCCTTCTCTCTCCTGTATCGTATCATATCGCTCCACTCATATGACAGGAAAAAACAGAAGACACAGAATCACATTTTAGTATTAGTTAATGCCATCACTGAGTATTTCAAACCATTCAATATTCATTCGTTCTCTACATTATTCCCTCTAAGACTAAACTCAGAATTAAATAGATCAACTCAAAAACATTTTTTATTTTAATCCGTCTTTTAATTATTTTATTCAATTCTATTATAATCCGCTACCATATATCTAATTATAAATTCAATAGGCTACCAAACAAGTTTCATCTTTAACCAATACGCAGTTTAAACTAGAATCTTCGTGTTAAAATTTCTCCTCTGTCTATTTTCCCTTGCAGGGTAATGCCAAATGGGACCTAAGTGACCTTAAGCCACCATTTTGTTTGTAGGCTTAGCCACACCTCATTTAACGAGTTTTTAGCCCCGTAAAAGCAACACGTGTCCTAATCTCGTGTCCTAACCTCCCCCTTTCTGTAGGGGTATCACAGAAATTAAACGCATGCGCACAACCATTCAAAAATCCCTTCTCACCGTGGAAGGAAGATTTTTCTATTCTCTCTCCCCAATACTCCAGACAGAATAACCCTCCGCTATAACTCCGGTTTCCCCCTTATAGTCAAACAACATTTAACAGCGCTCACAAAACATATAACCTGACTTAAACACAGAGACAAATTTAAGAGACTTTAATCCATCGCAATGGAGTCTCTAAGGATACGTTAAGCATGCAGCACGCAACACAATTAGCCTTTAGCCTCTAGCCACGATGTACTGTGGTACAAAACACACTCATTTAGCCGACATTAGCATTAGCCTCTAGCTAACTGCGGCTTACTACACAATCCCCCACCCTGCACTGGCCTAATTATTTTAAACCTATTTCTCCTACCGTTTTTGTTGCCGAGAATTAATGACAATTACACCGGAAATCAGACCTAATCAAACACCCCGTTCGAATGAGAGAGTCAAATCCGGATCACAATCAGATAAATTTCCACCAACCCGAAGTTCTCTTCAAAAACTCACCGAATATACCTTCCTAACGTACACCGCGGGTTTGCCAGCCCATTATCTAAAATGGCCCCCTCGGGGTCTTCTAGCTGTCCAGTGCCCTAAAGAATGCAAGCATATCGAATCTTCTACCAATCATTGTCACCCGTTACAATGACATATAACCTTATCATTGCTCATAGTTACCAATGAAATATAAATGTCTCCTACCGTTTTTCCTAATTTTGTCATTGCCCATAGTTACCAATGAAATATAAATTTATGCTCTAAATCCTCATTGCCATCCGTTACCAATGAACTATAAACTTATCACTCCTAAATTATCATTGTCTATAGTTACCAATGAAATAACATTTTAGCAGACTCCATTCGACCAGCAACAACGCCACCTGAGGCCAGGTCATAATGGAACATCTCTCCCTGTGTCCACAAGTCATATCCAATCTAACAAACTCCAAAGCGGTAAGAACACTCACCCTTTCCATGCCTCTGCCAGAGAGAGTTAGCCCGGCGACATTGACTGAAACACAGAAGAGAGGCATAAAACCAGCCCCACGTTGGGCGCCATTATGCCGTTATATGATGAATGGTGGTCATCATTGCTGTCAACAAAAGAGTCCATTCCATGCTGCATCGTGTCAGAAGTTTTTATTCATACCACGCAGGTTACAGCATAGATTACAGACACCATAGCGTTGTCTGGAGAGCAGTGCCTCGAATTATAATAACCGCTCTAAGTTTCTATTGTCTAAAACCCTTCTTATATAGACAAATACCAAAATAAGGGTTACCCCTCTTCTGGCCAATCACCAGTCTCCCCTCGGGCGTCACCCTCCAAGCCGGCACATTTCAAATAACATCATAAAACATCCCCCTCTGGCCTGAACAACCAACATTCCATTTCGTCATGAAAAACATTTAACAAAGGCATAATCTTCAGATACCCGAACAGTGCATGTCAGAGCAAAAACCAAGCCATGAGGTC
>NW_025540318.1:0-7650 GCF_020615455.1 Coregonus clupeaformis | reverse complement strand
ATGGATCTGCGTGCTGAAAATGTCATTTCCTTGCGGTTGGCAAACTGCTAATATAATGTGGGCAACACATTCCCTACGCCAACAAATAAGCAAACGATAGGTAATTATAACTATAGCCTGTAGGTCAGTGAAACTAACGTAATATCCATGTTGATAAGCCTATAGTCGCATGCGTAAAAGGTGGTCAATGAAGTGGATACATTAGTCTACAATGAGTCTAGGCTACAATTGAGTTGCTAAAAAATCTCGAATCCTCCTCAAAACCTAGGTCCCCACAGAGTCATTGACAACAGCGGCAGGCATTTTCATTTTCTCGACTTTAATAATCAATGGAAGTAGGCTGTTGGCTGTTTTCGCAAAATTAGAACAGACTATTTAATAATAATAAATAATATCCATGGTGCTTTTATCCAAAGCGACTTACAGTCATGCGTGCACATTTTTGTGTATGGGTGGTCCAGGGATCAACCCACTACTTGGCATTACAAGCGTCGTGCTCTACCAGTTGAGCTACAGAACCACAATAAATATTTCTTGCATTTAGGGGATAAATAACCATTTATTCACATCATTCAATATCTCTCATGAATAGGCCTTGTTATGCATGAGCCTTTATAGTTTTTGATTGAAATGTTATCAAAACTGACTGTTTATTATATTTTATTTGCACAAAGGAACTAAATTTGTCTTATGAGCAAGCCTCACCCTTTAAAACGAACTCAAAAATGTTTAAATGAATGTTACTGATGTCATAATATTCAACATATTATTTAATTACCAGCTGCTTACAAAACTGGCCAGAATCCTCACTAATGCAAAGCCTACTCACAAGTATTCTTAACCTCCCGAGTGGGGCAGGAGTTCCAAATCAAGAGCTCTGTCGCCCGGCCGACCGGAGACCCATGGGGCGTAGCACAAATGGCCCAGCGTCGTCCAGGGTAGCGGAGGAATGGCCGGCAGGGTTGTAGAAACGTGGCGTTTGCAACATTTACATTACATTTTAGTCATTTAGCAGACGCTCTTATCCAGAAGCGACTTACAGTTAGTGAATACATTATTATTTTTTCATACTGCCCCCGTCAGAAACCAACCCACAACCCTGGCGTTACCAAGCGCCATGCTCAACTGAGCTACATCCCTGCCGGCCATTCCCTCCCCTACCCTGACACGCTGGGCCAATTGTGCACCGCCCATGAGTCTCGGTCGCGGCGGCTGCCAAGCAGAGCCTGGATGCGCCAGGGTTGTGGGTTGGTTTCCCACGGGGCTGTATGAAAATAATGTGTATGCACCCAACTGTAAGTTTCTCTGGATAAGGTTCTACTAAATGACAAAAAATAATAATAAAAAAAATAGAAGTTAAAATGTGATGTATTTAGAAATTGCGTAATTCAAATCTGGTATTGGAATAAGAAAAACATAATCAAGATATTCAATCCAAGCTACATTTATTATATGCAAAATATTATGTTTATGATAAGTATATGAAGGTTCGTATACGGGCTCACTGAAAAACCATGGGGCAACAAAACTTTTTATTTATTTTATTTATTTCACCTTTATTTAACCAGGTAAGCCAGTTGAGAACAGGTTCTGCATTTACAACTGCACCTGGCCAAGATAAAGCAAAGTAGTGCAATAAAAACAACACAGAGTTACATATGGGGTAAAAAAAAAACATAAAGTCAGAAATACAACAGAAAATATATATACAGTGTGTGCAAATGTAGCAAGTTATGGAGGTAAGGCAATAAATAGGCTATAGTGCAGAATAATTACAATAGTATTAACACTGGAGATGCTAGATGCTCAAAGATGATGTGCAAATAGAGATACTGGGTGCAAAAGAGCAAAATAAATAACAATATAGGGATGAGGTAGTTGGGTGGGCTAATTTCAGATGGGCTGTGTACAGGTGCAGTGATCGGTAAGGTGCTCGACAACTGATGCTTAAAGTTATTGAGGGAGATAAGAGTCTCCAGCTTCAGAGATTTTTGCAATTCGTTCCAGTCATTGGCAGCAGAGAACTAGAAGGAATGGCGGCCAAAGGAGTGGCTTTGGGAATACCAGTGAGATATACCTGCTGGAGCGCCTTGGTGGAGTGCTGCTATGGTGACCAATGAAGCTAAGATGGCGTTGCCTAGCAGTGATTTATAGATGGCCTGGAGCCAGTGGGTTTGGCAGCGAACATGTAGTGAGGACCAGCCAACAAGAGCGTACAGGTCACAGTGGTGGAGTAGTGTATGGGGCTTTGGGACAAAGCGGATGGCACTGTGATAGACTACATCAATTTGCTGAGTAGAGTGTTGGAGGCTATTTTGTAAATGACATCGCGAAGTCAAGGATCGGTAGGATAGTCAGTTTTACGAGGCATGTTTGGCTGTCACGGTTTAACTAACCCAGGGCCAGAAGCAGACCAGGACACGATGCATTGAGACAAAGGTTAGTGTTTATTTATAGATCGAGTGAAGCTGAATAATCCAGGGAACAGAGCGGGTGGCGTGGATGGGTTGTTGAGGGTGCAGTGGTTGGTCGGTACTGGCTCGGCGGCCGCCCACCATCAGGCAGAGAGTTGGAGTGAAGGTTCGGGTAAACTGCAGACAGAACAAAGCGGAGTTGAGTACACAGCAAATCAACAAGGTGCAAAACAACAAAACTAACGCTAAACACAAGGGCTGATACGCTGACAAACCCTTACTGTTCATGGCTAACGATCCGGCAGGAACTGGATGTTGGGCCAGAGGCCTAAGAAGGGTGATGATCAGGACCAGGTGTGCAGATTGCTGATGGGATGCAGGTCTGCGGAAAACCAGAGCGCTCCCGGAGCGTTCCCATTAACTGAGAATACAGGCAAACACTGAGTCACCAGACGGGACCCACTCAGACGCGGGATCGTCACAGTACCCCCCTCCGGCCGAAGACGCCACCGGGCGACTTCGGGCGCCAGGATGGAGCGGTAGAAGTCACTGAGGTCTGCGTCTAACCTGTCTCGCCCCGCGGAATCAACTCCTCTCTTCAGGGCCCTTACCCCTCCCAGTCCGAGATACTGAAACCCGGCCCCGTCTGGAATCCATGATGCGGCCACCGTGTAGGCAGACCACCTCCGATCATCGAGGAGGGGGGGGGGGGGGCGGAGGAGGCAGCAGAGGACTGAGCCAGGCAGGCTTGAGGCAGGAGACATGAAAGGTGGGATGGACTCTGGCGTCCTCGGTAGTTTGTGTCAACTGCCACTCGTTTGATCACCTTCTCCACCACAAAGCGGACCAATAAGTAACAACTTCCTAGACTCAGTCCCATAACGAAACGTGTGCCAACCAAACCCTATCTCGATGGTATAGGTGGGGCGGATCGGCGGTTCGCCTGGAAGCTGATACCGGTCCGAAACTCTAAGAGTGCGCCTGGCCCGATGCCAGGTCCGGTGCTGAATATGGAGCCTGCACAGAAGGCACTGAGTCTCCTTCTCCTGAGAAAGGAAACAGGGAGGTTATTAGCCATACAGGCACTGGAAGGGAGACATCCCAGTGGCAGATGTAGGAAGAGTATTGTGGGCATACTCAGCCCAAGGCAACTGAGAGGCCCAGGAGGTGGGGTTGGAAAACCGAACCCAATGTGCGTTGATTCCATCTTCTGGTTGGCTCTCTCAACCTGATACCATTGGATTGGGGTAAAACCAATGTAACTACCTAGCTCCAATGGCCAAACAGAAGGACTTCCAGACAGCAGAGGTAAACTGAGGGCCCACGGTCGGAAGCGATATCACTGGGCAAACCGTGACCTGAAAACCCTCCTAACCAGGATCTCGGGCGTCTCGAGAGGCAGAGGGAAGCTTGGCGAGGTGGCACAAAGTGGCGGTTGCTGAATCTGTCCACGATAGTCAGAGCACCCGTGTTCCCACTCAAGCGGGCAACCCGTGGCGAAGTCCAGGGCCAATGAGTGGCGGGCAATGGAGGGGTAGAAGTAGTCCAGAGCTGGGCCGATTGTACTCTTATTCTGCCACTGGACAGGCAGCAACACCATATCCTCGTGGCAGCGAGCCACCAAAGCGTCTGAAAAAGCGCCATAGTCGAGCCACGCCGGGGTGACAAGCCATCTTGCTGGCGTGGGACCATTTGAGGACAGCAGGGCGAACCTGACTCAGGCACCAACAACCTGACCGGGTGACCCGTTACCGGGACCGGGCTGAGTCCGAAGGGCACCCAGCACCTCCTCCTCAATCTTCCACATAACTGCTCCCACGGCGCAGTTCAGGGAGGATTGTCTCGGTCTTGGACCCACTCTCCTCCTTCTTGAAGTATTTCCGAGGACAAGGCGTCCGCCTTACCCGTTCTTAGATCCAGGTCGGAGCGTCCAGAGCCAAACTTGAATGCGTCCGAAAAACAACGCCCACCTGGCCTGGCCCAGGGGAGTTGAGGCGTTTACGATTACGTAAGCAAGATTCTTGTGGTCCGTCCTTATAGCGATTTGCTCCGCCCCTCAACCAGTGGCGCCACTCCTCAGTGGTTCACCTTGAGAAGCTCGGTTACCCACATCGTAATTCCTCTCCGCAGGCGAAAGTGACGAGAGTAGTAGGCGCAGGGATGGAGTTTACTGTCGATAGACATCGCTGCGACAGGATGGCGCCAACTACACATCAGGCGCGTCCACTTCCAACGGCAGACGGCGGGCGTTCGGTTGAGAGAGAAATGAGTGCGTTGGTGAATCGCCTCTTCAAATCCAAGCGTTTCGATCCGCCTCCGGATTCCACTTGAAGAGTCCTGATGCTGGAGTCAGCGGTCGGGGGGGCGGCCACCGGCACCTTAATCCCCGATAGATCTGCTAAAATTCGCAAACCCCAAAAATTCTCTGGAGCTGCAATCTCGTGCGGGCTGACCCATTCCAGAACATCCTAACCTTCTCCTGGTCCATCCTAATCTCCCCTGGAGATGATGTACCCGAGAAAGGATGTCGTGTGGGCGTGGTCTTCGCACTTCTCGGCCTTCACAACGCCGATTCTCCAACAATCGCTGCAGAACCTACCACATGCTGGAGCGTGGTTGGAAGGTTCCTTTGAGAAGGTAAGAATGTCATCCAGGTAAACAAACACAAAGAGACCCGATCATATCTCTCAGGGCCGTCGTTCACCATACTCTGGAATGCCGCTGGAGCATTGGTCAGTCAAACGGCATCACCTGATACTCGAAGTACCCATCGGTGTGTAAACCTCAACCCAATTCTGATCCACCTAATCATTCGTAGGTCAGAAGTACTCGTAGCACCCTGTAAAGTCCGAAGCCCAAACTCATCAAGGGCAGGTATACTTGTTCTTGACCGTGATGTGTTCAACCCCGATAATCAATACACGGTCGAAGAGCCCCATCCTTCTTACCCACAAAGAAGAATCCTGCCCCCCAGGGGTTGATGACCGAGGACGAAGCGAGACCAGCAGCTGAGGACTCCTTGATGTAGGTCTCCAACGCCTCACGTTCAGGTCGGGGAGATACTCATAACCTTCCCTTGGGGTAGACAGCTCCAGGGACCAGGTTGATGGCACAATCATATGGTTGGTGGGGGAGGGAGTGACAGAGCCTTCTGCTTACTGAAAACTTCCCCCAAATCGTGATATGTCTCGGGAACCAGGACAAATCTGGGGTTTAGCCTCAATCACTGACTGTTAGGAACCGAATGGGGGCAGGCAGTCTTGAGACAGTTAGCATGACAATCAAGGCTCCAACCCGTTACCTTGCCCGTCACCCAATCGAGCGTGGGATTGTGTTCACTTCAGCCAGGGGTATCCAAGGACCAGAGGAACATGGGAAGGCGGCAGAATTGAAAATAAATCATCTCAGAATATTCCCACAACCGCATCTTAACCGGTTCAGTCCTCATCGTGTTCCACGTGCCAACTACTGCCGTTCGTGTGGTAGCTTCAATGGCTTCGACAATTGCTCCTTGAAAGCCCCACTGTTCCGCCAACTTCGGCATCTAGAAAGCTTCCATCGGCACCTGAATCATAAAAAGCGTTAATCGCTATGCTCACGATTCCTGTTCATAAGGGTAGCCGAGAAAGCGGGGTCTGACAGAGGTATTGAAGTTCGAAACTGGCTGCGCTAAATCCTCCCAACTTTAGCGAGCCAGGTTGGCCCGACCCGACTGGATCCTGAAAGCTGATCGGTTGGGCCGGACCCATTGCTTCTCCCTCCTTCGCTCTCGGACTCGATTATCCACCCCGAATAGACAAAGCTACCAAGCTGTCCAGGTCACTAGGCTCGGATAGGAAGATCAACTCATCAGCAGGCTGCTCCAGCATACCCTGGTAAAGGCCGCTTGCAGGGACTCCCTCGTTCCACCCACTCTCCACAGCCAACGTCTTGAATTTCGATCACGAAGTCGGCCACGCTGCGGGATTCATGGGCTTGGCTGGGGCGCCCTGGCTGCGTCCCCTCCCTCGGACGCGGAATGGTCGAAGAGCTTCCTCATCTCGGCCGTATATATGAAGCCATGCAGGATCCTTATCGTTCCCAAACGGCTGAACCTCCTACACCACGCAGCCTCGATCACAAGAGCTATCCCTAGCCTTGTCTGTGGCATAAGAGTAGGGCTGTAGATCGAACACTAGTCCACACTGCATAAGGAACCATCTTCCCAGCTCTCCCTCATACTTATCCGGCGTAGACCTTGGGCTCACGGATGACACAGCTTCAGAAGCGGCAGGCGAGATGGGTCAGAGCATTGGTGGATCCTCCACCGACTTGGTTCTACCTCATCACTTTAGAAAGGTTCAACTACTTGATCTCCTGTAGTACCGATGCTATGATGGCCCAACATCTTCTCCTGCTGGGTAATAGCATGGCGAAGACAGAGTCCAGGTCATTGGGTTCATTACTGGCCGGATCGTTCTGTCACGGTTGTTAAGCCAAACCCAGAAGCAGACCAGGACACGTACGTGAGACAAGGCAGGTGTTTGTTTATAGATCCCAGTGAAGCTGAATAATCCAGGGAACAGAGCGGGTGGCGTGGATGGGTTGTTAAGTTGCAGTGGTTGGTCGGTACTGGCTCGGCAACCGCCCACCATCAGGCAGAGGTTGGGTGAAGGTTCGGGTGAATCTGCAGACAGAACAAAAGCGGAGGTGAGTACACAGCAAATCAACAAGGTGCAAAAGCAACCAAAACTAACGCTAAACTCAAGGGCTGATAAGCTGACAAACATACTGTTCATGGCTAGCGATCCGGCAGGAACTGGATGTTAGGCCAGAGCCTAAGAAGGGTGATGATCAGGACCAGGTGTGCAGATTGCTGATGGGATGCAGGTGCGGAAAACCAGAGCGCTCTGGAGGCGTTCCTCCACGTTGGAGAATACGAGCAGGAACTAGTCACCAACAGGACCCGACTCAGACAGCAGGGATCGTCACATTGGCAGCATGAGTGAAGGAGGCTTTGTTGCGAAATAGGAAGCCCGATTCTAGATTTAACTTTGGATTGGAGATTCTTTATGTAGAGTCTGGAAGTTGAGTTTTACAGTCTAACCAGACACCTAGATATTTGTAGTTGTCCCTGCCTCTAGGTCAGACCCGTCGAGAGTGGTGATTCTAGTCGGGTGGGCGGGTGCTAGCAGCGTTTGATTGAAAAGCATGCATTTAGTTTTACTAGTGTTTATGAGCAGTTGAAGGCTACTGA
>NW_025540317.1:0-7680 GCF_020615455.1 Coregonus clupeaformis | reverse complement strand
CTTCGATTGTTGTGTATAACAGCCATGGAGGGTATTCATGCGTTTAAATTCTGTCGTACTCAAATGGCAGTGTGGATAAGCGACAATGAAAAACAGGCAAATGGAAAATCTACCCTAAGCATCTACAAAAGTATATCTCCAACAATAATAGGCACCCACCCAAAATATCGGCCCAATAATAGGTATGTGTGCTCCACCAAGCTACCACTACTCCTCTAAATAAACCAATCACCCACAGGACAAGAGGCCGAGCCTTTACATGATTGGAGTTAACCATTTTTGATTGACAAGACAGGAGCAAATGAATATAATACGTTACTTGGTGTTGAACTCCAACAAGGAGGCCCTCATTTCGTTTCCAGTAAGAATAAATTAATCATACCAGTGGTCAAACAACCAAAATTGTTATCTATTATCACTCTTTTCATATTTCCTCTGTGAGGTGTGCATGTGCACAACTCATATTCATACACTTTAACAAATTTAAACTTTTTGGCAAAGAGGTAAAGTCTACAAAACTAAAGGCATGATCCCTCATGTTTATTACAGATTCTAGTTTAGCAAACATTAAAAACTATATAATTTCTTCATCATAAAAAAACAATAAATTCCAGAAATCCATTTGCTCCATTATCTCCACTGCTGGCCACTAGTTTCCTCATACGCCATATTTGGTAATGAGTGACTCTAACACGATGCTTCACATTTGTACATCTAACGTAAATATCCGTTGCTTTGATCACTCTGATAAGGCATAACTGCCGAGAAATGGTTTAGCCTGTCTACTTTTGCTTTTCTTTGAATTTCATTTCAAGTTAATTTTCTAATATATGCACACCCTTTAATCGAATCCCTGACCTCTTTCTACCCTACTTCCTTATCTTCCACTAATTTCCAACTGCTCCATTACCCAACCTATCCCCTATCAACATTAGCCACAACAATTTAATTTTAACATATCTTTGTTCCATATCATACATTTTCAAATTCGCAACATATTGTATATTTTGCAAATTCCTATTTTCATAACTGTCAACTGTTCAACTATCATATGTACTTAGTCTTTTCTACTTGACCAAATACATTTAACCTCAGTTTTTCACCCAATTCCTGACACTTAATCCTAGTAAAATTCCCTGTTTTGATGGGTCAGTTAGGGATCCACCACTTTATTTTAAGAATGTAAATCATCAAATAATAATAGAGAGTATTTATTATTCATTTCTTTTTTCATTACCAGTGGTCATTTCATCACTCAATTGTTTTTCATCTTTCAATTTTTCGGTTTATAACCTTCCACAAGCTTCCTTTTTTTTTCATTCCTGTATGGTATATATTTTGTAGGCCTCCTTGCTCGCATCACCTTTTTCAGTTCTGCCACAATTTTCCTAAAGGATTGAGTCCTTTGTGATCACTCCAATATTGAGTTTTGTTATCTTTGCCATCTTTACCACAACTTTGAATATGCTTTTTCTTTCCATTTAACCCATTTGCACCAAGCTTTAACTTCTTCACTGATGTCTTGATTGTTCTTCAATATCTCTCATAATTTTCCTTCCTTCATATCCATCTTTTTAATATCCCTCATCATGTCTACCACACCTGATCTGCCTCCTGTCTGTTGATTTTTCTTGGCTTCCACCTCCTTTTTCCTCCAAACATAACGATGTCTTGCCGTTCTATTTTTGTTTCATCAGACCCGAAACATTTCTCCAAAAATACCATCTTTGTCCCCATGTGCAGTTGCAAACCAGTAGTCTGATCATATTTTTTGTTTGTGCAGTGCTTCTTCCTTCTGCCTTTCCAGTTATGTCGATATTCTTTTTACTGAGATATATCTTTTTACTTGTTTCCTCCATCATCTTCCTCAGGTCCTTTGCTGTTGTTCTAGGATTGATTTGCCTTTTCGCACCTTCTTAATCTCTAGGAGACAGCAAGTCTCCTTCCTGAGCGGTATATCGTGTCCCATGTTTTCATACTTGCTCTTTTTTTCGTAATTACCTTCAGGCTTTTGGAAATATCCCAAATAACCAGACTTGTGGAGGTCTACAATCTTTTCTTCTGAGGACTCGGCTGATTTCTTTTATTTTCCCATGCTCAAACAAGATGTTTGGTTTGAAGGTAGGCCTTCACCTGTACACACATCCTTCTCAAACTATGTCAATCGCCTATCAGACTTCTAAAACATCATTTTCTGATTCTTTACGATCTGTATTACTCCCTTAATTGTGATACAGTGATTCTAAAATAATATATCTATAAAAATTGTTGGAAAAATTACTTTGTCATGCACAAATTATTCCTACTTAAACTATATTTGTTAACAAGAAATTTGTGGAGTGGTTGAAAAACGTTTTCAATCTCAACCTTCTTCCAATTACTTATGTAATTTCTAACATATCATACGAAATGGATGATGACATCCACAAATTAATACATATTTCTAAACTAACATATTATATCAAAAATGAGTAGTCTATTGATTTACATACAAATAATACAAAATGCTCTGAGACCCCGTTGATGTACTTTATATGTTTACTTAGTAGGCTAGGCCACTGTAGGCCTATTAATTGCTTGCATAGTTGAGCAGTTTTGTAGGTCAATAAACTAAATTGGATATTCTCTTGTTAATTACACCCACTCCATTATCAATTATATTCTCATTTAATTTCAATTTTCGTCTTTCCATAATTAATATTAATTCCAAATGCTGAAATATCTCCACTATCAATATCTTTCTCATTTTTATTCCTTGAAATTTAAAAAAATAGAACATGCTCAAACTTGTGTTTAAACTAAATTGTTTATCTCTGTCAGGGCCACTCGACACTCTCCATTCAACATGCTTATTCCTAATTCACTATTTCTATGATTTTTTTTATTTAACTGGCAAGTCAGTTAAAACAAATTCTTATTTACAATGACCGCTACATACTTGCCAATTGTGCGCCATATACTCCCAATCATGCCTTGTGATAGAGCCTGGAGATCGAACCAGGGGAGTCTATGTAACGCCCTCAAAGCACTAGATGCAGTGCCTTAACCACTCTCCCAATTTTTATTGTCCTACAAAATTCTACATAAATATAATTTTCTCTCAATTAAAATAATACTTGCTGTGATAAATCTTCAAAAAGTATTGAGGTACTTTATTTCAAAAAGTTGTGTCTAATACATATTTTACAGACGCATCTTTAATGAGAAAATTCTTACAAAATCGCCAATGAAAGTATCTCAGGTCACCATCGTTTTAATGGTTGTTTGAAAAATAGAGAAGTATCACTTTGTCCAAAATAATAACTATAAATACACACCTACTATTTCATTACTTCTCTTGACCACAACACTTATTATCCTTAATATCACAATACAATAGCAAATACTGTATAATAAAGTTAATTTATTTTAGGTAACTGTTAGAATGATACAATCGATTGCAGTTCATTTATATAACATTTTCATTCCTTTTATCAGAAATTTAAAGGGACTCTCATATCTCGTCTACCAAACACTAAACACCCGCCACTGCACTCCAAACACATATCTATTCATGAGGCACACTCTCTCCTCTACCTTTCCTCTCTATAGCTCTCCTATCCAATAAACAAACAAAGACACGTGAGGGTGGACTCCACTAAAAAAACTTTCGCGTCCTTCTCATTTGAAATCAAAAAATTTCAGTTGTTCAATGTTTTGTTTGTTTATACTAGTTGTGTGAACCCATGATCTGTTCCTTTACTTTCAGAGTGCTCCTTTTTCTGGGGCCCCGGCAAAAACGATGTACTGTTGGGAAACACTGTATAGTTAACTTCTTTTTTTGTTTTTTATGTCCATATCGTGGTCTCACATTATATCATTTAAATCACTCTTAACTAACAATCCTTTTATTATTATCTATATTATCTCATTGAATGTGTGCTGTTTCCGAAGAAGATGTGAGGAATAATGATTTGTCAGTATATATACCTCTAACAAATCTACCTCTAATAAATTTATTTTCTCCTTGATGACATTTGTTTGACATGCATGAGGAGAGGCATTGTGACACACACACACACACACACACACACACACACACACACACACACACACACACACACCAAAATACAAACCAACCCCACACACCTATAGCTGAGAGTGAATCTTGTTATATTCTGGTTCTGCCCTAACACACACACACACACACACCATACACCTTCTTAGCTAGGTGAGGTCTTAGGTTAGGTATTCTGGTCCTCCTAACACACACACACACACACACACACACACACACCCCCTTTTGGTGGTCTTGGGTCAGTCCTACAGATAGTGTTCAATTCACAAAGCATTATCCATTGTTCTGACTAGTTGGGTGCTACAGAAAGATGCTGACTTGATACGTAAACTCAAACACTGTATTGCTCATTTTATTCTCATCTCCTTCCTTTCTCATAAGACCTTTCAGTATCTATTCATGCGTAGTGCTGTCGTACCGGCGGCGACAGACAGAACCATGGAGGCGGCCTATTGTGCTATTCCAGGGGGAATGTCGCCAGTTAAACTCAGTTGATAAGCATGCGTTTTCCACCAGAAAATGTTATGGTATATTCCCCCGAGGTCTAATATAAAAATAAAAAAATGCACTCACTAACTTAAATCGCTCTGAATACTAATTATTAAAATTAAAAATGTAAAAATGTAAATATAAATTACATTATCCAACATCTCCCTCCTTAGTGGCCCTTGCATTAGATACACTTTGAAGAATAAATACATGTAAGCTGTATCTTGCAGCAAAAACTTTAAACATTCAAATCTACTGCAAAAGCTCCCACTCCATCCAACCACATCAACCTCAACCAAGCTCATACATCTATACATAAATACAGTGTTGGTTGGCTCTATTGCCACAGAAATAATTTGTATATATTCTGTCTTATTACCCCTGACACAGGGAGAAAGAAGAGGGGAGGGAGAGTACCAGATTAGATGGGAAACCACACAAACGTGGCAAGACACTGATTCGGGTTGGGTTAAATGTTTAAATAATTTATTTTAAAATAATTTCAAACTTTATTCAAAAACTGTTTTTATTTTGTGTGTAGATTGATAGATTATTATTATTTAAATCCATTTTAAATAACTTAACTAATAAGTTAATCACATTTATTGTTAATTATACACTCAATTTAACACTAAAAACCAAACACAATCTATAAACAAACACATTCTTCATTAAAATCCCTCTAACACTCACTACAGAGTCCCTCACCATATCCTCCAACTTTAGGACTTTTGGAATCATTCCAAAACAGAAGGAGTGCCTACTCATTGTTCTCAAAGTGGTAATCAGATATGTTTTATACATTTTCTCGGATTATTCGTAATCATAAGATGTTGTTCAGATTGTTTTGATTAAACAGTGATTGTATTGCGGTTACCTGGCTCCATCACATTACTTCTTTTCAAGTCTTAGGAATTCCCCTGTCAGTTGAGAAGTCAAACGTATTTTCTAATTTTTTCTTATCATCTCTTTCTTAAAATTAAGATATTTCAGTAATTTGGCGTTATGCAATACTATTGGTTGGGATTGCCATAAATAGACCAAATAATTATGAAAATATAGTGACATTGGTCCCAGAGTTCCACCTAATGTATAAAATAGTTTATTCCTAAGTTAATTATCTACTAATTATTTTGTTTTAAATTTTTTTTATTTTTTTCTTTTTTAAAGCTAATCAAGTACTGAATACAAAAATCTAATTATCTACCAACTTACAATATTACCTATTCCAAATCAACTAGCTAATTGTTAAGATTTGAATACCAACTTCTCATCTCTTCTCTTCTCATCTCAAATTAAATTAAAAATGGCAGCAACTTTCCTACCACTACTCACAAGAAGTTCCCTCAAGTTTTAACCTATATGCAGTCAAATACCAATCCACGCTCTTGTGCAACTCATGGTGGAGATATTATTAATATTTTTCACAATTTCCAAATTAATAAACTTTTATATTTTCTTTCAAAAATCACGGTCTATATCAGTTTTGTTATATTTCCCACATTCTATATTTTAATATTGGGATGCAATCTAAATTTAATACATCTCAACTCTATAACTTGTTATATGGTACAGGTGTCTTCTTTTTTTCTTAACCTGTGTGTATAATTACTTTCTTTCAAAGTAATTTGTTTAAGTTTACCAAGTAACACAGTGTGACCTTGATTTAGCCCACTGCCAGTAAAATTATAACCCTGTGCAAGAGCTCAACAACAGCCTTAAGCAATACAGAATCCTAAGGAAAACATGCAGATGGCGAGACCGGTGTAGGAAACATCAGCAAATTAAAGTCTATTGTGTGCACTCGCAATGCGAGCAGTACATATCACACAGGAGTTAGACAATAATCCTTGCCAGTTCTGCAGGCCAATGATCCATACTGTCACCCTGGCTCCATTTCCAAGACCCCTTCTCTTCAATCGTTTCGAGCTGGTCAGGTGCACTTCAGCGCTCAAGTCTAGCGATATTATTCGATGATCAAGTGTGTAGTCAGTACTGTGCATCTTCATCACCTGCCAAGGCTTTCGATCTTCCCATTCTTTGCCTACTAAATAGCCTTGGTTTCCTCCATTTCCGGTTCACCCTACTCCTCAGATATCGTTCAGTGTCTGTCAAATCGCTGTTGTCTGGACCTATGGCAATCTCTATGGGGGTCACGGGTTCAATTCTTGATACTTTTTCTCCGTGTATATCAATGATATCTCTTTTTGTACTTATCCACCTCTTGCGCTACTTTTATATCATCCTGTCTTCATTAACACTGTGTTAACAACCTCAAACGGCTTCAATCCATACAACAACTTTACCTTCACTGCTCTTAAACACTATAAAACTAAATACATGCTTTTTCAATCATCCTCCATCCCACCACTAAATCACTCTCGTGTCTGACCTAGAAGTATGTGACATACCAATATCTAGTTCTGCAGTTTAACTTAACTCCTTCCAACTCACATAAAAATCTCAATCCATTAAATCTATCTTCCCTGTTGCGCAACAACCTCCTTCACTCATTCAAACTCCCTTAAAAATTTTCCTACTCTAACCCCATTACATTTTCAAATAGTCAACTCTCTACTCAGCAAATTGGATGCAAATCCTATCACGTCCATTTTTGTCTCCCCTCCTACCCACCACTGAACCTTATTCGGCTCTTATTTAGCTGGTCCTCCCATTTCACTATCTCCCCCAGGCCATCTATAAATCACTGCTAGGCAAATCCTTTATCTTAGCCTCATTGTCACCATAGCAGCACCCACCCGTAGTCCCACTATATCTCCTGGTCGTTCCCAAACCCCCTCCTTTGCCCCCATTCCATTCCATTCTCTGCTGCCCAATGACTGGACAATTGCAAAAATCTCTCTAAGCTAACTCTTATCTCCCTCACTTCAAGCATCAGTTGTCAGACACCACCTTACCCTCCACTGCACCTGTACACAGCCCATCTAAATTAGCCACTCCAACTACCTCATCCCTATATTGTTATTCAATTTTCCCCCAATATCTCTATTTTCACATAATCTCTTGCACTCTAGTGTTTCAGTGTTAATACTTTGTAATTATTCTCACTATATATTGTTCCTTACCTCCTTCTACTTATATATATTTTTCTGTTTATTTCTTATTCCCCATTT
>NW_025540316.1:0-7690 GCF_020615455.1 Coregonus clupeaformis | reverse complement strand
CTAGCCCAACAACCTGCCCGCTTGACCCCATCCCCTCCTCTCTTCTCCAGACCATCTCCGGTGACCTTCTCCCCTACCTCACCTCGCTGATCAACTCATCCTTGACCGCTGGCCATGTCCCTTCCGTCTTCAAGAGAGCGAGAGTTGCTCCCCTTCTCAAAAAAACCAACACTCGATCCCTCTGATGTCAACAACTACAGACCAGTATCCCTTCTTTCTTTTCTTTCCAAAACTATTGAGCGTGCCGTCTTTAGCCAACTCTCTTGCTATCTCTCTCAGAATGACCTTCTTGATCCAAACCAGTCAGGTTTCAGGACTGGTCATTCAACTGAGACTGCTCTTCTCTGTGTCACGGAGGCTCTCCGCACTGCTAAAGCTAACTCTCTCTCCTCTGCTCTTGTCCTTTTAGACCTGTCTGCTGCCTTTGATACTGTGAACCATCAGATCCTCCTCTCCACCCTCTCCGAGCTGGGCATCTCCGGCGCGGCTCACTCCTGGATTGCGTCCTACCTGACCGGTCGCTCCTACCAAGTGGCGTGGCGAGAAGCTGTCTCCGCACCACGTGCTCTCACCACTGGTGTCCCCCAGGGCTCAGTTCTAGGCCCTCTCCTTTTCTCCCTATACACCAAGTCACTTGGCTCTGTCATATCCTCACATGGCCTCTCCTATCATTGCTACGCTGACGATACACAACTAATCTTCTCCTTTCCCCCTTCTGATAACAAGGTGGCGAATCGCATCTCTGCATGTCTGGCAGACATATCAGTATGGATGACGGATCACCACCTAAAGCTGAACCCTGGCAAGACGGAGCTGCTCTTCCTCCCGGGGAAGGACTGCCCGTTCCATGATCTCGCCATCACGGTTGACAACTCCGTTGTGTCCTCCTCCCAGAGTGCGAAGAGCCTTGGCGTGACCCTGGACAACACCCTGTCGTTCTCCGCTAACATCAAGGCGGTGACCCGCTCCTGCAGGTTCATGCTCTACAACATTCGGAGAGTACGACCCTGCCTTACACAGGAAGCGGCACAGGTCCTAATCCAGGCACTTGTCATCTCCCGTCTGGACTACTGCAACTCGCTGTTGGCTGGCCTCCCTGCCTGTGCCATTAAACCCCTACAACTCATCCAGAATGCCGCAGCCCGTCTGGTGTTCAACCTTCCATAGTTTTCTCACGTCACCCCCCTCCTCCACACACTCCACTGGCTTCCAGTTGAAGCTCGCATCCGCTACAAGACCATGGTGCTTGCCTATGGAGCAGTGAGGGGAACGGCACCTCTGTACCTTCGGGCTTTGATCAGTCCCTACACCCAAACGAGGGCATTGCGTTCATCCACCTCTGGCCTGCTGGCTCCCCTTCCTCTGCGGAAGCATAGTTCCCGCTCAGCCCAGTCAAAACTGTTCGCTGCTCTGGCACCCCAATGGTGGAACAAGCTCCCTCACGACGCCAGGACAGCGGAGTCTCTCACCACCTTCCGGAGACATTTGAAACCCCACCTCTTTAAGGAATACCTGGGATAGGATAAAGTAATCCTTCTACCCCCCCAAAAAAAATTTGTACAGTGGTTATCCCACTGCCTATAGGGTGAATGCACCAATTTGTGAGTCGCTCTGTTTAAGAGCGTCTGCTAAATGACGTAAATGTGCCCTTGAGCAAGGCACTTAACCCTAATTGCTCCTGTAAGTCGCTCTGGATAAGAGCGTCTGCTAAATGACTAAAATGTAAACGTAAATGTAATGACGAGAGAGAGCTATCACACAAAAGTGACAACAGACACAGACGAAGAAGAGAGAGCAGGCCACTACTGGTTGAGGATACCTTAGCCAAGGAAGAGAGAACAGGCCACTACTGGTTGAGGATACCTTAGCCAAGGAAGATAGAACAGGCCACTACTGGTTGAGGATACCTTAGCCAAGGAAGAGAGAACAGGCCACTACTGGTTGAGGATACCTTAGCCAAGGAAGAGAGAACAGGCCACTACTGGTTGAGGATACCTTAGCCAAGGAAGAGAGAACAGGCCACTGCTGGTTGAGGATACCTTAGCCAAGGAAGAGAGAACAGAGACCTACTTTCCTATCCTGAGAGCTACCTGTGTGCCCCAGAGAATCCAGTGCAGGGGGAATCTTCTCAAGGAGCAGTACCTGCCCGTGTAGTTGTACCTATGGAAAGAAAAGAAGAGGACAAACTGAGAACGAGTACTTACCTGAAATGGATCAGCCTGATGAAACTGAAGTTGAAAATGTAACGAATTAAGAGCCTGTTAGGGACGATAGACAATTAGACCAAGATCCGATTGAGGAGCAAGTCAGACGGTCCACCAGAGATAGAAGGCCTAGACAAATGCTTACCTACGAGACACTAGGTCAGCCATCACTACAGCCAGTAGTTAACACAGTTGGGGCCTATATATAGTCTACCTCATATGCCAAGATGAGGAACACCTTACTACATCCCAGCACAATGCCAAGTTTTACCTTACCTTACCCCACCACACCTTACTCCAATACACCATGCCCCACCTACATATCTTCCACATTCTACACTTTTGTGTACTATACTTGAAGAAGGTTGAAAGGAGTTAAATTAATTTCTGAGATGTAATTATGGGGCCGATGTTTAATTACGTCAGGAGCCATTTTATTTATGTTGGGGAGCGTGTGATGCACACAAAATGTATGGTCACAGTTGTGTTCATTTTATGTTTTCTTTTAGTTAGAAAAATAAGGTGCACATCTCTTAAATAAGAATATATGTCCTTTAAGAATATATGTCCTCCAGACGTTATATTGGAAGTAATTTATACCAAGTGTCACCATAAGGGGGAGAATGCGATATTTGGGAGCTCTGGTTGGTGATGTATTTTGACCTTCGCACTACTTCTTCATTCTGAGTGAAGCTGTCCACGAACCAGACACCTTATTTCCAGTCTCATCATTTCTCCTGTTTTACAGGATACTATTATCTGTTGTCGTATTCCTAAACCGGGACTAGCTGGCTAGCTGCACTAGCTGGCTATTGGCTAGCTAGCACTAGCTGGCTATTGGCTAGCTAGCCCTAGCTGGCTATTGGCTAGCTAGCCATAGCTGGCTATTGGCTAGCTAGCAGTCTGGCTAGCCCTTCCTGGTTACTGGCTATAGTCATGCTAGCTAGTGGAAGTAAGTTAGTTCCTCAACCTGCTACAAGATGAAGCTGCCCGGCCAGAGCTACCTGCTGCAGAAAGGTCAGATGTCTCCCTTACTTTCTTAAGCTAACTTTGCTAGATCTTCTGTTCCTAGCTCCAGCAGTGTAGTAATATCTAAGAATAACGATAAATGGCTATAACAGAAAAGACAGAAATGCCAATGGGGGTGGTGTTGCGGCCTATAGACAGAGCCACATTCCTGTAGAGCTAATAGAGGATCTCATACCTTTTAAGTAATATGGCTACAGGTTCACCTGGCTCACATAAAGCCCATTCATGTGGGAAGCTGCTATAGACCACCAAGCGCTAACAGTCAGTATCTGGCAAATATGTGTGAAATGCTTGATAATGTATGTGATATCAAACTTAGAGGTATATATTTTCTGAGTGATCTTAATATTGACTGGCTTTCATCAAGCTGCCCACTCAAGAAAAAGCTTCAAACTGTAACCAGTGCCTGCAACCTGGTTCAGGTTATCAGTCAACCTACCAGGGTATTTACAAACAGCAAAATAATGAAATCATCAACGTATATTGATCACATCTTTACTAATGCAGCAGAAATCTGCTTAAAAGCTGAATCCAAATCCATCGGACGTAGTGATCACAATATAGTAGCCACATCTAGGAAAACCAAAGTTCCAAAGGCTGGACCTAATATGGTATATAAGAGGTCACAACATCCGTTTTATAGTGATTCCTATGTTGATGATGTAAAAAACATTTTGGGTTTGTGGTATGTAATGAGAAGCAACCAGATGCTGCGCTTGACACATTTATGAAATTGCTTATTCCAGTTACTAATAAGAATGCACCCATTAAGAAAATGACTGTAAAAAAGGTTAAATCCCGTGGATTGATTAGGATTTGAAAAAGTGTATGTTTGAGAGGGATTAGGCAAAAGGAATGTCAAATAAGTCTGGAAGCACAACCGATTGGCAAACGTACAGCAAATTGAGAAATCATGTGACTAAACTTAATAGAAATAAGAAACTATACTATGAAACAAAGATAAATGATATAAAGAATGATAGTAAAAAGCTTTGAAGCACCTTAAATGAAATGTTGGGCTAATAGGCAAACTCAGCTCCATCATTCATTGAATTAATTGCTCCTGTAAGTCACTCTGGATAAGAGCGTCTGCTAAATGACCAAAAAAAAGAAGGAAAAAAAAGGTGAAATTACAGAGGAGGAACTTCTGGATGCAATTAAAGACTTTAACTCCGGGAAAACCAGGGTTGGATGGCATACCAGTCGAGGTAGCACAGACTGGAACATGTTCCGGGATTCTTCAGACAGCATTGAGGAGTACACCACATCAGTCACTGGCTTCATCAATAAGTGCATCGATGATGTCGTCCCCACAGTGACCGTACGTACATACCCCAACCAGAAGCCATGGATTACAGGAAACATTCGCACTGAGCTAAAGGGTAGAGCTGCCGCTTTCAAGGAACGGGACTCTAACCCGGACGCTTATAAGAAATCCCGCTATGACCTCCGACGAACCATCAAACATGCAAAGAGTCAATACAGGTCTAAGATTGAATCGTACTACACTGGCTCTGACGCTCGTCGGATGTGGCAGGGCTTGAAAACTATTACAGACTACAAAGGGAAGCACAGCCGCGAGCTGCCCAGTGACACAAGCCTACCAGACGAGCTAAACCACTTCTATGCTCGCTTCGAGGCAAGCAACACTGAAGCATGCATGAGAGCACCAGCTGTTCCGGATGACTATGTGATCACGCTCTCCATAGCCGATGTGAGTAAGACTTTTAAGCAGGTCAACATTCACAAGGCCGCAGGGCCAGACGGATTACCAGGATGTGTACTCCGAGCATGTGCTGACCAACTGGCAAGTGTCTTCACTGACATTTTCAACATGTCCCTGACTGAGTCTGTAATACCAACATGTCTCAAGCAGACCACCATAGTCCCCGTGCCCAAGGACTCTAAGATAACCTGCCTAAATGACTACCGACCCGTAGCACTGACGTCTGTAGCCATAAAGTGCTTTGAAAGGCTGGTCATGGCTCACATCAACAGCATTATCCCAGAAACCCTAGACCCACTCCAATTTGCATACCGCCCCAACAGATCCACAGATTATGCAATCTCTATTGCACTCCACACTGCCCTTTCCCACCTGGACAAGAGGAACACCTACGTGAGAATGCTATTCATTGACTACAGCTCAGCATTCAACACCATAGTGCCCTCTAAGCTCATCACTAAGCTAAGGATCCTGGGACTAAACACCTCCCTCTGCAACTGGATCCTGGACTTCCTGACGGGCCGCCCCCAGGTGGTAAGGGTAGGTAACAACACATCTGCCACACTGATCCTCAACACGGGGGCCCCTCAGGGGTGCGTGCTCAGTCCCCTCCTGTACTCTCTGTTCACCCATGACTGCATGGCCAGGCACGACTCCAACACCATCATTATGTTTGCCGACGACACAACAGTGGTAGGCCTGATCACCGACAACGATGAGACAGCCTATAGGGAGGAGGTCAGAGATCTGGCCGTGTGGTGCCAGGACAACAACCTCTCCCTCAACGTGACCAAAACAAAGGAGATGATTGTGGACTACAGGTTAAAAAAGAGGACTGAGCACGCCCCCATTCTCATCGACGGGGCTGTAGTGGAACAGGTTGAGAGCTTCAAGTTCCTTGGTGTCCACATCACCAACGAACTATCATGGTCCAAACACACCAAGGCAGTCGTGAAGAGGGCACGACAAAGTCTATTCCCCCTCAGGAGACTAAAAAGATTTGGCATGGGTCCTCAGATCCTCAAAAAATTATACAGCTGCACCATCGAGAGCATCCTGACTGGTTGCATCACCGCCTGGTATGGCAACTGCTTGGCCTCCGACCGCAAGGCACTACAGAGGGTAGTGCGTACGGCCCAGTACATCACTGGGGCAAAGCTTCCTGCCATCCAGGACCTCTATACCAGGCGGTGTCAGAGGAAGGCCCTCAAAATTGTCAAAGACTCAAGCCACCCTAGTCATAGACTGTTCTCTCTGCTACCGCACGGCAAGCGGTACCGGAGTGCCAAGTCTAGGTCCAAAAGACTTCTCAACAGCTTCTACCCCCAAGCCATAAGACTCCTGAACAGCTAATCATGGCTACCCGGACTATTTGCACTGCCCCCCCCACCCCATCCTTTTTACGCTGCTGCTACTCTGTTAAGTATTTATGCATAGTCACTTTAACTCTACCCACATGTACATATTACCTCAACTACCTCAACTAGCCGGTGCCCCCGCACATTGACTCTGCAACGGTACCCCCCTGTATATATAGCCTCCCTACTGTCACTTTATTTTACTTCTGCTCTTTTTTTTCTCAACACATTTTTTGTTGTTGTTTTATTTTTACTTTTTTTGTTTAAAATAAATAAACTGTTGGTTAAGGGCTGTAAGTAAGCATTTCACTGTAATGTCTGCACCTGTGGTATTCGGCGCATGTGACCAATAAAATTTGATTTGATTTGATTTGATTTGAGGTATACCAAACCTTTCTTGATATACTCAGAGTACCGTTATTAGCATGTTTTAACCACTCCTATGTAAATGGTAGATTATCAGACACTCAAGAAGAAGGTCTGATTTCATTATTACTGAAACAGGATACAAGTGGAAAATATAAAGATCCAGTCCATTAAAAAAATTGGAGGCCCCTTACTCATCAGTGTTGTGATGCAAAAATTCTAGCAAAATTAGAATTAAAAAGGTATTGTCGGACATTATTCATTCTAATCAGACAGGTTTTTTACATGGAAGATACATTGGAGATAATATAAGGCAAGTACTGGAAACAATAGAACACTATGCAAAATCTGGGAAACCAGGCCTGCTATTCATAGTAGACTTTGAAAAGGCATTTGATAAAGTACGACTGGGGTTTCTATATAAATGCCTGGAGCGTTTCAATTTTGGAGAATCTCTTATAAAATGGGTTAAAATCATGTTTAGTAACCCTAGGTGTAAAATGGTAAATAATGGCTATTTCTCAGAAAGTTTTAAACTGTCAAGAGGAGTGAAACAAGGTTGTCCACTATCGGCATATCTATTTTTTATGGCCATCGAGGCCCATTACCTATAATACATCTCTGCACTTCTGCACTGCTGTTTTAGTTATCAGTTAATCTGACTATTCTCTCATCATTGACTTCATTGACATATCTCAGCAATTTGAGGGTTTTCTGTAAAGTTGTCTAATGTTGCTAGGTCATATTGTTCTGTTTTAATGTTACTCCTGACTCACTATGATAAATATTATATTTTTTCTTGAGTGTATTTTTAACAAAGCTGAGATTTACTTTGAAGTGCAAAGTGTAGGAATACAGTTGAAATTAGTCAACGACACTGACATGGTGGCGTAACAGGATGATCGAATGCCGTGAAACCAAGAGGTTGTCAGTTCAAATCCCAAGTGAGGACGTGTTAAATAATAATTACTGAATAAACAAACATACACAATGTAATCATGTATATC
>NW_025540315.1:0-7696 GCF_020615455.1 Coregonus clupeaformis | reverse complement strand
TGTATGTAAGGCGTTTTGGATACAACTATGTCAACACTGATTCCTCCTCTCCCCAGATGTTGCTGGGAGAGGCACGTGCGGGGTGCAGCAGCGGTACGGGGCCATGAAAGGGAGGCCTTGCAGCAGGAGGAGACCACGGCCCTGCTGTGTGTGACTCCCGTAAAGAAGGGAGAGAACATGCTCAACTCTATCCTAAAAAAAAAATAATAATGATGAGTGCTTAAGAAGTCAACAGTCAACTGAAATGTATGTGTTCCTAGTAGGATATGTTGCCTTTTTAAGCTAAAAAAAAACAAGAAAAAAACCAAAAGCCTTTAATTGCAACTGCATTAAGAGAGTGATGGTGAATCGGGTGTGTCGGTGCAGGTCTAGAACAAAAAACGTGGGCTGTACTTCCTGTAGTGACACTTGCCTTAGTCTCTCTTAATTGACTACGGCGCCCAATAGTAGGCTTTGATTGAAGCTCAATGTTAAATTAAAATCTCCCCCATCATATCTAAGCCAATATGACACCAATGTCAATGAACGAGCAAATCCACCTTGATTGGAGGTACACAAACACACTCCTGCCTCTCCTCTCATGAGCCGTCCGGCCGTTAACCAGAACCACATACCTGGATTTTGACGCGTCGTTAGCATTAGTCAAAGAAATAAAATGTTGTCCCTGACCTAGCTCAGTATCTGAATGTCCATAAAGGGACCATCAGACTTGCCACCTTTTTGGACTGAATACGTTTGTAGGGGCAACAGTTTTGATTAAATGTGTAATTTATTGCTTTCAAGTGCTCATTTCTGGGTCCACTTAAGAACCAAAGATGTGCTACCTTTTTGTAGCATTTTAAATGCTAACATATTTTTTTTAGCCAAAGCTCAGAGTTCTAACACTGTTCTGCTCTCGCTTGCTCGCAACAACTCTTTTGCTACACTACATGGCCAAAAGTATGTGGACACCTGCTGGTCGAACAACTCATTCCAAAATCACGGGCCGTTCATCTGGAGTTGTTGTTTGGTAACTTTTGGTGCTCTGTGAATTTCCTTTCTTTTTTCGGCCTCAGACCAACCAATGCCTACTTCTCAATTAACGTAGTTTAAAAAAAATTGTACAGTAGTGAGTTTTTTTTCAATTGTTATGTGCTGTGTACCCAGGAGGAGACAATGGGGGGCTGGAGGAACACTGACCCAGCTCCAGGAGTCCCTCTCCTCCCTCCAAAGGGGTCTTCATACTCTGGAGGGGCTGGCCGACACCGGGGGGGCTGCACGCGTACAGGAGCAGTCCTTCCTTCGTGGTACTTACTTGACTTACTTAATCCTCTTAAGGTTCCTGGAGGAACATAGGAAACGTGACTAAATGGTACTATTGTATGGAGAGTGTGTTTACATACGGAACTAATTAGCATGTAACATCCATGTACCCATGTTTTTCCCGATCTTTTCTTTTGTTCAAGTTACAGGAGTACAGGTAAGATAACCAAAAGGTAAGCAGCTATTAAACACGGCCGGGCTACTCTCATAGTTTCTAAGAAGAAATGAGGTCCCTACCAAGTCAGCGAACTGAGTCGGTGTGTTAAGCAGAAAGTCAGAGCTCTTGTACTAATTATAGAAGACTAGCTTCGCTTCATTTCTAAATTACTCAGACCACTATTCCCAACATCCCTCCTACAGATTAAGTGCCTTGGTGAAGAGTATGTGTTCTTTTCTGTAAGATCAGGCGACCCATTCACTGTCGTAGCGTTATGACATGTATGGATACCAGTCGGTTAGTTTCAGGTATATTTTACAGAATGAAAATAGCTGTAGTATGGTTTGACAAATAGATTCTTAGTAATAGTATTACAGCCTGTATTGGAGAGTAAACCTCATATCCTGTCTCCTCTTCCTCTTCCTCTTCCTGCTCCGCCCTCTCAGTGTGTCTGAGAGCTGTTCTGGGTGGAGGAGCTGAGAGGCCTCAGAGGAGGTGGACAAGGCCAGGCTGGGATGCCTACAGGAGTGGACAGCATCGAGGCGGCTGAACTCCGTGGTCATCTCCCCTGCCTGACCGGGACCCCCAGGCTGCTCTGTAAGTCACCCCCAATCTCTACAGTACCTACACCATGTGTTCCCAAACTTTTTTTGGCCTCATTACTATATATAAAAAAAAAAAAAAAAAAAAAGCATATATGCGACCCCCGCCATGGAAATATGTGATGTAATCAACGCCCAATGTTTACTTTTTTTAATTTGGGCTATGACCATATATATATTCCAAATCAGTCCTGACAGTACTTGACAGTATTTCATTCTGAAGAGTGGTTTGAAGTGACTGGAAATGCATCAGAAAGGTATTGGAAATGCAGATGTTCACAAGTAATTTTGCATGATTATCTGTGTGAAAATAACATAATTGATGATGTTCTTTTCCCCCTAGTCTGATTTAGTGCTTGGTCTTGTCTAGTGTTGTCAATGAAATGTCGTACGGCTTGGCCATTGTAGAGGGAAATCGACTCATGAGAGTCTCTGTCAGCCCCGATGGGGTCGCAAATAATATTTGTAGCTTTAAACCGTTCAGAAGATAGAGCCACATTTGTAGGAAGAAAAACAGAAAACAGCTGGTTATTACAACTGCTGCTGCCCTGGTTGAGTTTTCCACTTATTTACATATTGTTCTGTTGTGTGTTTCATCTATGAACCAAGCGCGATTTTTTTATTTCATTGTTTCTCTTGCGTGGTCCCATTTTAATATCAGGCGACCCTAGTTTGGGAAACACTGCCCTACCCATACCAGCTCCTACTCAAAAGGAAAAGTGGATATTCAGCCATGGGTATTAAAATAGGTTACGGTTAGGATGACCATTTAGGGTTTAGGTAAGGCATATAGGGTTAGCGAACCGCCATCCGAACCATTCAAAATCTGCCAGTCTATTCAATCACCGATCACCAGACAAGTTCAATGCCAAGACTATGGGTCCGTTTTTGACTGACAAACCTCTTTTGCTCTGCCCCCTCTTGTTGTGTTCTGTGTAAAGGGCCTTTACCTGGTGGTTCATTTAATATTTATTCATTTAATATTTATTTTGCGTTCTATGTAAATGACACTCAGCCTCTACCTTGGTATTCATTCAATATATCTTTGTGTTCTGTGTAAATGGCACCAGCCTCTACCTTGGTATTCATTCAATATCTCTGTGTGTTCTGTCAGATTTCCTTTCGGTCTGGAACCGGACACCTGCCCCTAGCTTCTCCTCTCTGAGGAGAACAGGAAGAGTGTCTTACAGCGAGGTCCGGCAGGCCTACCCAGAGCAGGGGGCTCGCTGGCTCCCCAGGTCTTGGCCTCTAAACCCTTGGAGGAAGGCCCGTACAGATTTGGGGAGGGGGTGGAGGTGGAGAAGCACGAGGGCAAATGGAAGGTAAGAGATCAGAGGTTGTACCATTGCTATTAGTTTCTTAACATCTGCTAAATGGCATTTTATTCTAATATGTTATAATAATAAATAATATGCCATTTAGCAGACGCTTTATCAAGCGACTTCAGTCATGCGTGCATGCTATTTTTGTGTATGTGGTCCCGGGATCGAACCCACTACCTTCCGTTCAAGCGCCGTGCTCTACCAGCTGAGCTACAGAGGAGATTAGATTTTACAGAGGAGATTAGATTTTTGCCATGTACAAATATTAAAAAGGTAAAACATCACATAGCATATAGCTAGTAACGCATCATAACATAAACAACATCATCAACTTAACATAAACACATTTCACATTTCACATTCCTATTGCATTTAACTAAGCCCTGTCAAAGAGTACATCATTGATTTTTAATTTTTGGGAACCCTTTATTGGCCTATTTTAGCTAAATCAAATGTACCAAAAATAAAATCACACTGCCTAGTACAGCATTATCATAGACCATTGCGCTTTGTCTACAGGTGGGAGTCTGCGAGGGTCAGATCGGCCGTGGGTGCGGGCCAGAAAGACACCTGCCGTATCGGGTTCAACCCCTATTCTTGGTGCCTGCTGAGTGAGGGCAGATTGAAGCCCTGCCCTGGACAAGGTATCTTGAAGTGATAACTGATATGGATGCTTCCATAGAATTACATAGAAGTGAATAAGATCTATGTGGACTAGCTTCTCTGTACAACACCAAGATAAATTCCTAGGCAAATTTGCTGCACATTGCAATAAAGTTTTCTCTCATTCTGATTCCTCTGATTCTGAAGGTGGCTGTCCCTGTGGGAGGTCGATGGGCTGGGAGGGTAGGGGTGTTAAGCTGGATTTCCGAGAGGGTAGCCTGTCGTTCTATAAAGTGGCACAAGGGGACGCTCTGAGCTTGCTCCATTGTTTTAAAACAGAGGTTCAGTGAACCACTGTATCCTCTCTAGCTGTGTCCAAAACACAACTCACCATCCTGATCTGTTCCACTGTTGGAGTCAGACTAGTTGCAAGGACACTTCAGTTCTGCATAAATCTTAAAGGGGCAATCTGGGATTCATCGAGCAACAAGCGGTCCAACCCACACTTTTTTTGTAAACAGCTGATGAGTGGGGCTGGAGAAACGAATAGTTCCCAGGCTCCGTGAGAATAATGCGTACAGTGGGAACGTTCTAGTTCTACAGATCATAACGTTTTAATAATAACATTTTCGTGTAAGCAAAAAAATAATGTTTTTTATAAATGTCAATCAAACAGAGGATCACAAAGAGAAATCTCAATGCAGATAATCTTAAAGATTTTTATGTCATTGTTTTAAAATGTGATTCAGAGAAACATAAATACACTGATGGACAAACATTGAACACCTAAGCTCTTTCCATGACATAGACTTACAGGTGAATACGAATAGTTATTATCCATTATTGGTGTCTCCTGTTAAATCCACTTCAATCAGTGTAGATGGAAGGGGGGAGAGGACAGGTTAAAGAAGGATTTTTAAGCCTTGTGACAATAGAGACTTGGATTGTTTGTGTGCCATTAAGAGGGTGAATGGGTAAGACAAAATATTTAGTGCCTTTGAACGGGGTATGGTAGTAGGTGCCGGTTGGAGTGCAACACTTCTGGGGTTTAAGCCACACTCAACAGTTTCCCGTGTGTGTATCAAGAATGGTCCAGCACCACAAAAAGGACGATCCAGCCAACTTGACACAACTGTGGGAAGCATTGGAGTCAACATGGAAGCCCAGCGTCCTGTGGGAACGCTTTCGACACCTTTGTAGAGTCCATGCCATGGCCAATTGAGGCTGTTCTGAGTTGTTTTAGTTTCAAACATATACACACAAGACCAACTTTATGTTGTTGTTTTTTTATACTGTACACTCAGAACAATATTTTTTTTAATTATTGTATGTATAATATGGACTGTGATGATTACGATGAATGAATGGTCGACAGAAAAATCCATGGAGTTACACACTTCCTAACACTAGGTGGCAGTGTTTGATCAATACCACCCGTGCAAAGCAGATGGTCTCAGGAACAGGCTGGCTGCAGCTGAAACCTCTTACAACAGTAGGGGTGAGTGGGTAAATTGAGCAATTTGTTTACATTTCTAGCATCACTACATCAAGGGAAATATTTAGTATTCTTTCTAACAAATATATCTACATATACACTACCGTTCAAAAAGTTTGGGGTCCTTAGAAATGTCCTTGTTTTCGAAAGAAAAGCGAAATGTTTTGTCCATTTTAAAATAACATAAAATTGATCGGAAATACAGTGTAGACATTGTTAATGTTGTAAATGGCTATTGTTGCTGGAAACCGCCGATTTTTTTAATGGAATAGCTACATAGGCGTACAGAGGCCACATTATCAGCAACCATCAGTCCTGTGTTCCCAATGGCACGTTGTGTTTGCTAATCCAAGTTTAATAAATTTTAAAAGGATAATTGATCATTAGAAAACCATTTTGTAATTATGTTAGCACAACTGAAACTGTTGGCTGATTAAAGAAGCAATACAACTGGCCTTCTTGAAGACTAAGTTGAGTATCTGGAGCATCAGCAATTGTGGGTTCGATACAGGCTCAAAATGGCCAGAAACAAAGAACTTTCTTCTGAAACCTAAGTCAGTCTATTCTTGTTCCTGAGAAATGAAGGCTATTCCATGCAAAAAAGAAATTGCAGAGAAACTGAAGATCTCGTACAACGCTGTGTACTACTCTCTTCACAGAACAGCGCAAACTGGCTCTAACCAGAATAGGAAAGAGGAGTGGGAGGCCCCGGTGCACAACTGAGCAAGAGACAAATACATTATGTCTAGTTCTTGAGAAACAGACGCCTCACAGGTCCTCAACTGGCAGCTTCATAATAGTACCCGCAAAACACCAGTCTCACGTCCAACAGTGAAGAATCTGCGACTCCGGGATGCTGACCTTCTAGGCAGAGTTGCAAAAAGAAAAAGACATTCTCAGACTGGCCAATAAAAAGAAAAAGATTAAGATGGGCAAAGAACTCAGACACTGAACAGAGGAAGATGGAAAAAAGTTTTATGGACAGACGAATTGAAGTTTGAGGTGTTCGGATCACAAAAAGAAGAAACATTTGGTGAGACGTGAGACCAAATGAAAAGATGCTGGAGGAGTGCTTGATGCCATCTGTCAAGCATGGTGAGGCAATGGGATGGTCTGGGGTTCTTTGGTGGTGGTAAGTGGGATATTTTACAGGGTAAAAGGGATCTTGAAGAAGAAGTATCACTACTCCATTTTGCCACACCATGCCATGCCCTCGTGGGACCGGCGCTTTGATTGGAGCCAATTTCCCTCCCTACAACAGGACAATGACCCAAAAGCACAGCTCCAAACTATGCAAGAACTATTTAGGGAAGAAGCAGTCAGCTGGTATTCTGTCTATAATGGAGTGGCCAGCACAGTCACCGGATTCTCAACCCTATTGAGCTGTTGTGGGAGCAGCTTGACCGTATGGTACAGGTAAGAAGTCCCATCCACGCCAATTGACCCAACTTGTGGGAGGTAGCCTTCGAAAGCATGTGAAATCTCTTCAGATTACCTCAACAAATTGACAACTAGAATGCCAAAGGTCTATGCAAGGCTGTAATTGCTGCAAATTGAGGATTATTTAATGACGAAAGAAAAGTTTCAAAGACACAATTATTATTTCAATTTAAAATAATTATTTCTCCCTTGTCCAATGACTTACATTTCCTATGCATTTTGCTATATTTCCTATTCAAACTCATTTCATGTATGTTTTCATGGAAAACAAGGATATTTCTTAAGTGACCCCAAACTTTTTGAACGGTAGTAATTTCAGGATGCTGTGTATCCGAATTCATGAAAACATCACACTTGAAACAGGTTGTCCCAAAAAAGTATTCCTTTGGGGTTGGGTTTTTATTATAGGACAGGGTAAATTGAGCCACCTGGGGGTAAGTGGGTGATGGTGCTGGTTGGTAAAATTAATTCACCGAATAGGTGTATGGTATATTGAATATGTTAAATATATGCCTACATTCAGCTATACACTGAGTGTACAAAACATTATGAACACCTGCTCTTTCCACATTACAACTTTCACCTTGTCAGTCTATGATCCCTATTGATGTCACCTGTTACATCCACTTCAATCAGTGTAGATGAAGCGATAGACATATACAAAGGATGATTTTTTTAGCCTTGGAGACAACTGTAGACATGGATTGTGTATATGTTGGTGTGTGGTGGTGGGGGGTGGTGGTGGGGGGTGCAACTCAATATTAGGAAGGTTTTC
>NW_025540314.1:0-7698 GCF_020615455.1 Coregonus clupeaformis | reverse complement strand
CAGTGGGGAAAAAATGTATTTAGTCAGCCACCAATTGTGCAAGTTCTCCCACTTAAAAAGATGAGAGAGGCCTGTCATTTTCATCATAGGTACACGCCAACTATGACAGACAAAATGAGGAAAAAAAATCCAGAAAATCACATTGTAGGATTTTTAATGAATTTATTTGCAAATTATGGTGGAAAATAAGTATTTGGTCACCTAAGCAAACAAGCAAGATTTCTGGCTCTCACAGACCTGTAACTTCTTCTTTAAGAGTTTTCTCTGTCCTCCACTGCTACTCAGAGCAATGGCACCTGTTTGAACTTGATATCAGTATAAAAGACACCTGGTCCACAACCTCAAACAGTCACACTCCAAACTCCACTATGGCTAAGACCAAAGAGCTGGCAAAGGACACCAGAAACAAAATTGTAGACCTGCACCAGGCTGGGAAGACTGAATCTGCAATAGGTAAGCAGCTTGGTTTGAAGAAATCAACTGGGGGAGCAATTATTATAGGAAATGGAAGACATACAAGACCACTTATAATCTCCCCCCGATCTGGGGCTCCACGCAAGATCTCACCCCGTGGGGTCAAAATGATCCCAAGAACGGTGAGACAAAAATCCCAGAACCACACGGGGGGACCTAGTGAATGACCTGCAGAGAGCTGGGACCAAAGTAACAAAGCCTACCATCAGTAACACACTACGCCGCTCAGGGACCCAAATTCTGCAGTGCAGACGTGTCCCCCTGCTTAAGCCAGTACATGTCCAGGCCCGTCTGAAGTTTGCTAGAGTGCATTTGGATGATCCGGAAGAGGATTGGGGAGAATGTATATGTCATAGGTCAGATGAAACCAAAATAGAACTTGTCGTGTTTGGAGGACAAAGAATGCTGGAGTTGCATCCAAAGCAAACACTATACCTACTGTGAAGCATGGGGGGTGGAAACATCATGCTTTGGGGCTGTTTTTTCTGCAAAGGGACCAGGACGACTGATCCGTTAAAGGAAAGAATGAATGGGGCCATGCATCATGTGTGAATTTAGAGTGAAAACCTCCTTCCATCAGCAAGGGCATTGAAGATGAAACGTGGCTGGGTCTTTCAGCATGACAATGATCCCAAAACACACCACCCGGGCAACGAAGGAGTGGCTTCGTCAAAGAAGCATTTCAAGGTCCTGGAATGCCCCAGCCAGTCTCCAGATCTCAACCCCATAGAAAATCTTTGGAGGGAGTTGAAAGTCCGTGCTGCCCAGCGACAGCCCCAAAACATCACTGCTCTAGGGAGGAGATCTGCATGGGAGGAGTGGGCACAAAAATACCAGCAACAGTGTGTGAAAACCTTGTGAAGACTTACAGAAAAACGTTTGACCTGTTTCATTGCCAACAAAGGGTATATAACAAAGTATTGAGAAACTTTTGTTATTGACCAAATACTTATTTTCCACCATAATTTGCAAATAAATTCATAAAAAATCCTACAATGTGATTTTCTGGATTTTTTTTCCTCATTTTGTCTGTCATAGTTGACGTGTACCTATGATGAAAATTACAGGCCTCTCTCATCTTTTTAAGTGGGAGAACTTGCACAATTGGTGGCTGACTAAATACTTTTTTTCCCCACTGTATATAGCCTACATTATCATTCCATTTAATTCCATTTTTTCGTTTACCTTCATTTGCTTCCTGTGTAAACGCCGTCACGGCCATGTGGTTGTTGCTGAGGATCATTAGTAACAGTTGATAATATAAAAAAAGACATGTAGGCTAATTATATCTTCATGGAGTGGAGCGCAGACCAAGCTGTAACAGTTTGAACCTGACGTATGGAGCAATACTTTGCCGTATCATCACACAGTTCCATGGTTAGTGCAGACAATAGATGAGGGTATAGCCTACTGTTGTACACTATTCTCCCTATTATAATTCTATGTACACTAATCGTGGGTTGAAGAACCCGTGGGTTGAAGAACTGAATGTTGTCAGGTCGTGTTGTAGGTGTGGTGGAAACGCAGGAAGCAGACTGAACAAAAAGCTGTAGGTTCCTGCCTAAACACAGGCAACAGGACGAAATAAGCCTGACAGCAAAATACGCACGAAGGCGAAAAGACAATGCGCACAAACAGGCGCGCCAGAATAATAAGTGCACACACAAGTGCAGGACGCCCAGCAAACAGTGGAGAGAAAAATAACGCTCAACCGAAGCAATACACAGTGACGGTAACAATCACACACAACACAAGACAAACACAACGAGAAACTTATAGGACACTAATTACTACAAAAACAGAAACAGGTGTAGAAACAAACAGACAAAAGCAAAACGAACATGAAACATCAATCGGTGGCAGCTAGAATTCGGAGACGACGAACGCCGAAGCCTGCCCGAAGGCAAGGAGAGAGAGAGGCAGCCTCGGGCCGAAACCGTGACAGTACCCCCCCCTTGAGCGCGGCTCCAGACGCGCGCCGACTCGGCCTGGGGACGACCCGGAGGCCGCGGCGCAGGCGTCGGATACCCCCGATGGAATTCCGTCAGGAGCGACGGGTCCAAGATGCTCTCTCCTCGGCACCCAGCACCGCTCCTCCGGACCGCACTCCTCCCACTCCACTAGATACTGAAGACCCCCCTCTCCGACGTCTAGAATCCAAGATGGATCTCACGGTGTACGCCGGTACCCCCTCGATGTCCAACGGGGCCGGGGGTCTCAAGATCCTCATGTTCTTGGAGGGGCCTCCTACCACCGGCCTGAGAAGGGACACATGGAACGAGGGGTTAATACACTTATACTCAACTGGTAACTGTAATCTATAACATACCTCGTTCAACCTTCTCAGGACTTAAATGGCCCTACAAACCGCCGACCCAGCCTCCGGACAGGGCAGGCGGAGGGGCAGGTTTCTGGCAGAGAGCCAGACTCGATCTCCAGGTGCGTACACTGGCCCCCTCACTGCGGTTAGGTCGGTGCTCGTCTTCTGTCGACGATGGCACGCTGCAGATGGGACGTGTGCAGCGTCCCACGTCTCCTCCGAGCGCCGCACCCACTCATCCACAGCGGGGGGCCTCGATCTGGCTCTCATGCCATGGTGCCAGAACCGGCTGGTACCCCAAAACACACTGAAAAGGGGTTAGTTGGTGGAGGAGAGGCGAGAGAGTTCTGTGCCATCTCGGCCCAGGGCACATATCTCGCCCACTCCTCCGGCCGATCCCGGCAGTACGTTCTGAGAAACCTACCCACATCCTGGTTAACGTTCCACCTGCCCATTACTCTCCGGGTGGTAACCCGAGGTGAGGCTCACCGAGACCCCAAACCGCTCCATAAAAGCTCTCCAGACTCTGGAGGTGAATTGGGGACCCTCCGGTCAGCCACAATGTCCTCGGGCACCCCGTAGTGCCGGAACACATGGGTGAATATAGCTTGCGGTCTGCAGGGCAGTAGGAAGACCCGCATGGGGAGCAAACGACAGGCCTTAGAGAACCGGGTCCACAACGACAGGATGGTAGTATTCCCTTGAGAGAGGGGAAGGTCAGTTATAAAGTTCACCGAGAGGTGGGACCATGTCGTTGTGGAACGGGCAGGGGCAGTAACTCCCCTAGGCAGATGTCTACGCCTTACACTGGGCGCACACCGAGCAGGAGGAAACATAAACCCTCACATCCCTGGCCAACGTGGGCCACCAATATTTGGCACTAAGACAGTGCACTGTCCGGCCGATACCCGGGTGTCCAGAGGAGGTGAACGTGTGAGCCCAATAGATCAATCGATCCCGACACGAGCGGAACATACTTCCGACCCTCCGGGCATTGGGTGGACTAGGCGGTGTAATGCCCCCCGCTCGAGCTCAGAATCGAGCTCCCACACCACCGGTGCCACTAGACACATCCGGCAGTATGGGGAGGCTCCACGAACCTCTCCTCCCCTCATACAGCCGAGACAGCGCATCCCCTGCCTTCCCGTTTTGTGACCCAGGGATGTAGGTGATCTTAAAGAGAAACGGGTCAAAAACATACTCCATCTAGCCTGCCGAGGGTTCAGCCTCTCGCTGCCCGGATGTACTCAGGTTACGTTGTCCGTCAAAATGAGGAAAGGGTGTGTTAGCCCCCCTCAAGCCAGTGCCTCCACACCTTAAGGGCCTGTACCACAGCTAACAGCTCCTGTCCCCTATGTCATAATTTCGCTCCGCCGGGCTGAGCTTCTTGGAATAGAAGGCCAGGGGCGGAGTTTAGGTGGCGCGCCTGACCGTTGTAAAGACGGCGCCAATACCGCCTCAGACGCGTCCACCTCTACCTGAAATGGTAAAGAGGATCCGGATGCGCCCACCGGGCCCGAGGTAAACAGGTCCTTCAGCCTCCCAAACGCCTGTCCGCTTCGACGACCACTGCAGATGCACGACCCTTCAAGAGAGACGTGATGGGAGCTGCCACTTGCCCAGAACCCCGGATAAACCCTCGGTCAGTAATTCGCAAACCCCAAAAACTGCTGCACCTCTTTCACAGTGGTTGGTGTTTGCCAATTACGCACTCGCCGACCCGTGGTCTACCTCATCTTCACCCCCTGACGCGGACAACTGATACCCCAAAAGGAGATAGACTCCTGGAAAAACAGACACTTCTCTGCCCCCTTCACATACAGGTCGTGCTCCACCAGCCTCCGCAACACTCTGCGCACCAGGCCACAGCTCGACACGGGTAGGTGAGTACACGAGAATGTCATCTATGTACACAACGACTCCTGTCCCGCATGTCCCTGAAGATCTCATCCACAAATGATTGGAAAACCGACGGAGCATTCATCAACCCGTATGGCATGACTAGATGCCGTAATGGCCCGAGGTGGTACTAAAGGCTGTTTTCCATTCATCATCCTTACGATGCGCACCAATGTTGTCGCGCTCCTGAGATCTAATTTCGTGAAGAAACGCGCCCCATGCAAACGACTCAGTCGTGGTCGCAATCAGGTGAGTGGATAACTATACTCACCGTAATCGATTGAGACCACGTAATCGATGCACGGACGCAAACCACCATCCTTCTTCTTCACAAAAAGAAACTCGAGGACGCGGGGAAGTGGACGGCCGTATGTATCCTTGTCTCAGCGATTCGTCTATGTAAATCTCCATAGCTTTCTTCTCCTCCTGAGACAGAGGATACACATGACTCCGTGGGAGCGCAGCTCCTGCCTGAAGGTTTATCGACAATCCCTGCCTATGGGGGTGGCAACCGCCGGCCCTGGCCTACTAAACGCGATAGCCAAATTCCCATACTCAGGTGGAATGTGCAATGCGGGCACCTGGTTTGGACTCTCCACCGAGGTAGCCTTCACGGAAACGCCCAAACATCTACCCACACACATGAGCAGACCACTCCATCAGAGCCCTCCTGCCACGAAATCACTGAGGTTTGGGTACTCAACCAGGGCATGCCCAGCACCACCGGGATACGCAGGAGAGTCAATCAGGAACAGCTGAATCATCTCCCTGATGATCCCCTCGCACATCCTAAGTGGCGCCGTGACCTCCTGATCAAGCCCGTACCCAACGGACGACTATCTAGGGCGTGAACGGGAAAAGGAACATCAACAGGAATGAGGGGAATCCCAACGCTAAACAAAACTTTTTATCAATGAAATTCCCAGCTCCGCCTGAATCTACAGCGCCTTATGCTGGGCATGAGGTGCTACCTGTGGAAAACATACAGGCATGCAGAAATGGGCAACAGAGAGCTCTGGGTGAGTGGGGCGCCTACTCACCTGGAAGGAATCCCCAGTGCAAGGGACCTGTCGCCATCTCCCTCCTAGAGGATCCCAGCACCTAGCCGCGGTTTGTCCTCCCCAACCACCAGTTGGTGCAGTGGATGGACCCCCCTAGTCTGCCGACTCCTCCTATCTCGCCAGCGCCCCGAGCTCCATAGGACACGGCTCGGATCGCTGGAGGATGGGAATGGACGGACCCCCTCAGGACGTCCTGGGTGTTAGGTTATCTAACCTGATTGACATGTCGACCAGCTGGTCGAAAGTGAGACTGGTGTCCCTACAGGCTAGCTCCCGACGGCGTCCTCTGAGGCTACATCGGGTATAGATCGATGAGGGCCCGCTCATTCCACCCTGCATCTGCCGCTGAGTACGGAATTCGAGTCAATTCCTGGGCACTCCTCCTCCTGCCTGAGGAAGACCAGACGCTCCCCCGCGCGCTTTCCCGGGGGATGAGTCGAACACCGCCCCTAAAGCGGCGGGAGAACTCGTGTTGTAATATCGTCGTCGATCTTCTCCACTCCGGCCCACTCCAACGCTTTACCCGCCAGGCAGGGAGATCAGGGCGGACACGCTCTCATGCCCTGAAGGTGCCGGATGCCTGTGGCCAGGTACAGCTCTACCTGGAGCAGGAATCCCTGACACCCAGCTGCGGGTCCCGTCGTAGGACCTCGGGAGAGATAGTCGGACTCCGCGAGGTTCCGGCGCTGGACTGGGTGGGCTGGCCGATGGTGCTGGCAGGGCGGCTGGCGGTGGAGGCGAACCCCAGCCTCGGAGGGTGGTCATCACCTCCTGCAGGGCGGCCCCACGCAGGAGCTGCTCTTGCTGTTCCCGAACCTGGGTTTCCAGTCTTGAATGTGCTTCGGCTCCTGCTGATTCCATACTGTAAGGTGTGTGTGATTCTGTCAGGTCGTGGTTGTAGGTGTGGTGAGGAATCAAACGCAGGAAGCAGACTGAATTCCAAAAAGCTGTATTCCTGCCTAAACACAGGCAACAGGACGAAATAAGCCTGACAGCAAAATACGCACGAAGGCGAAAAGACAATGCGCACAAACAGGTGCGTCAGGAATAATAAGTGCACACACAAGTGCAACGAACGCTCCAGCAAACAGTGGAGAAAATAACGCAACCGAGCAATACACAGACTGATGTAGAACAATCACACACAACACAAGACAAAACACAACGAGAAACTTAAGGACACTAATTACTACAAAACAGAAAAGGTGTAGAAACAAACAGACAAAAGCAAACGAACATGAAACATCAATCGGGTGGCAGCTAGAATTCGGAGACGACAACGCTGGCCTGCCCGAACAAGGGAGAGAGAGCAGCCTCGGCCGAAACCGTGACAAATGTGGCAATTTTTTGGATTGAATCAAACCACCGTTTTCTATATTTTGTGCGTAAAGGCTCTCAAACCTGTTTTTTATGATTCATAAATACTTTCCTAAACCTAAATAATCTTCAAGATCAGAGTATTATTAAATCTACCAATTGGTGCTGAAACAGAGACGAATATGCATATATTTAGATGGATTTCTTTCGGTGATCCCTAATTTTCTGAACCCGTTCTCTTGATATATTCTAGTGAGTCTGTCGCAAAATTAAAACTAAAAGGTACACCATATTTAAAGGGATGGCTTAAGATAAATGTACGGAAAACCTTATTGAATGAAAACTCCACTAGAAAATCTGTTGGCCAGCAAGTGGAGGCTTTTTAGCAGTTGGAATGAAATGTATTCAGAGCATGCAAAGTAGCCATACTCTGTAGAGCGCATCGCGACTGAAGAAGGTAAGTCTGAATTCCAAATACTGAAAGTGTGCTAGAAGTCGCTACATTTCATAAGTATGAATCGTTTAGACACCTGGAAAGGAGGAAACTAATGATTTGAATGCCTCTTCAGTTGCCATTTTGTGTTATTGTCACAAAAATGCCTAATAAGAGCCTCCTTAGTTCATTCC
>NW_025540313.1:0-7709 GCF_020615455.1 Coregonus clupeaformis | reverse complement strand
GGTGTAAAGGATTACGATACTATTCCAGGTATTCCTTAAATAGGTAGGCTTTCAAGTGTCTCCGGAAGTGTCTCCGCTGTCCTGACGTCGGGGGAGCTTGTTCCACCATTGGGGTGCCAGAGCAGCGAATAGCTTTGACTGGCTGAGTGGGAATCAAAGCTCAGAGAGGTAGGGGGCCAGCAGGCCAGAGGGATGAACGTAGTGCTCCGCTTGGGTGTAGGGTCTGATCAGAGCCGAAGGTAAGTGAGGTGCCGTCCCCTCACAGCTCCGTAGGTGCCACCATGGCCTTGAGTTTAACAGTTAAATTTCACAATAGAGGTTCCAATCCAAACTGCAACAAGCTGTTCCTCAGATAGAAGGGAGAGTGAGTAGGAGTGGGAAAAAGGTGCTTAGTACTTTATAGAATACCAAAGACTGTATTAATAATAATAAAGATGCCACTTTAAAATCCTATTTCACCATATCCTGCTGAATTTGCCAGATCACTTTTCTTCTGTTTTTGATTTCGTACAAATGAAAACATGGCACTCTGACTTACCAGCTGATTAATGTTTCAAGCACTTTCTCAAATGAAGTATTCAGCATTCGACAGCTATAAAGTTAAATATTACACAAGCAGTTACAAGCCTGCTATCAGCTGGTGGACAAACAATATCCACTGCTGTAAAAATGATGAAACCTGACCTTGAATGTGAAGCTGAAGGTCTAGCTTTATAAATGCCTGAGATCTAGCTTGCTTCAGAGATACCACTCTGGAGTGTCTTTTTCAAACAAAAGCCCTTCCAAAATATACTGACTCTTATCCAGTGTCACAAAAGTGGATTGGCAGTATAGGCATGTTAATATGGTCTCATTTTACATATTTCAACAAATAACAAATTATACAAAATGTTTCATTTGTTCACATTCAACTGGTAAAGTAATTTTGATATACACTACCAGTCAAGTTTGGACACACCTAAGGTACTCATTCCAGGTTTTTCGTTTACTAAAAGGTGTTAAACTAATCAAAATATATTTTATATTTTGAGATTCTTCAAATAGCCACACTTTGCCTCTATGACAGTTTCTTTGTACATTCTGGTGCATTCCTTCAACCAGCTTCACCTGAATGAACAACAGTTTTTGAAAAGAGTTCAAATACTTGCTGAGCACTTGTTGGCTGCTTTTCCTTCTTTTCTGAGGTCCGACTCTCATCCCAAAAACCATCTCTAATTGGGTTGAGGTCGGGGGATTGTGGAGGCCAGGTCATCTGATGGCACTCCATCAGTCTCTTACACAGCCTGGAGGTGTATTGGGTCATTGTCCTGTTGAAAAGCAAGTTATACCTACCAAACCTAAACTAGATGGGGATTACAGTAGAATGCTGTGGGGTAGCCATGTTGGTTAAGTGTGCCTTTAATTTAAAATAAAATCTGCCAGACTGTGTCACCCATAAAGCACCCCACACACCATAACACCACCTCTCCTCCATGCTTTACGGTGGAATCTAAACATGTTGATACTATCCTTCTCACCCACACCGCATATCACAAAGACATGTTGGAACCAAAAAATCTCTAATTTGGACTCAGACCAAAGGACACATTTCCCCGGTCTAATGTCCACTGCCTCGTGTTTCTGGGCCAAGCAGACCCTTCTTGGCTATTGGTGTCCTTTAGTAGTGGTTTCTTACAGTAATTCACCACAATACCTGATTCACACAGGTGTCCCTGAAAAGTTGCTGATGTTGAGATGTCTGGCTGCCATATTATGACTTGGTATTTACCAATAGGGTTATTCTTCTGTATACCTCTCCTCCCACACCTTGTCACAACATAACTGATTGGCTCAGGCCATACTTTAAGAAGGAGGAAAGAAATTCACAAATTAACTTCTTTGCTAGTGCACCCAGCACTGGGAAAGCAATTGACTACCCCATAGTTGATTGAGAGAATGCAAATAGTGTAAAAAGCTGTCAATACAAGTGTATGTGGCTATTTGAAGAATATATATTTCTGTTTGTTTAACACTTTTTGGTTACTACATGATTCCATATGTGATATTTCATCGCTTTTGATGTTCACTATTAGTCTCTACAATGTAGAAAACAAAATAAAAAAACCTGGAATGAGTAGGTGTGTCTCAAACTTTTGATTTGGCAATTGTATATAATTTATATATAAAGACAAAACAATGACCTGTTAGTGTGGGTGCCTGGTCTTGTATAGTATTCAGGCTACTCATTTATGTAATCCAAAGGTATTATGTTTTGCTCACATTTTAAAAACATTCCAAATGACAACAAATGTATAATGATAGATTTGATCACAGACCTTAAGATTTGAAATGTCTATTTCAGACCTGTAACATCCATAACGGTCGCTTTTCCTAAAGTAAATGGAAATGACAATCTTTTCAAAATTATCAGTTTTGTAATCAACCAAGCCTTTCCTTCAAAATGGCTATCCATGTTTTGACCCCAAGACTTTCAAACTCTTAGACCTTTTCTAATATGTTCAGGTGTGGGGTCTGTTTGTTGTGAAGACGGATGTTATATGGAGCCTAAATTGAAACCCTATCTCTTTTATGTCTGCATATAACACTTACTTATACACATAGACTGTTTAGCTGTCCTGCTAAAGCTGAACTGTTTAGTCATTCTGTTCACTGGGATATCTATCTTGCTCTATTTCTATGTAATATCAACTGTCTCAATAATCTAGATTGACCAACATCAGCAAGTTGAAGCCTGGAAGTTTACATGCAATTTAGGTTGAAGCTAATAAAACTCGTTTTCAAATCCACTCCACAAATGTCTTGTTAACGAACTATAGTTTTTGGTGCTCTGTTAGACATCTATTTTGTGATGATACAAGTCATTTTACAATTGTTTACAGACAGATTATTTCACTTATAATACTAATTCCAGTGGGGGCTGGGAAGTTTGCTAAGGAAAATTATGTCATGGTTTCAGAAGTTTCTGATAGGCTAATTGACATCATTTGAGTCAATTGGAGGTGTACCTGTGGATGTATTTCAAGGTCATACCTTTAATATTCAGTGCCTCTTTGCTTGACATCATGTGGGGAAAATCTAAAGAAAATCAGCCAAGACCTCAGAATTGTAGACCTCCTGGTTGCTCCATCTCTTGGGAGCAATTTCCAAACGCTCTGAAGGTACAATGTTCATCTGTACAAACCATAGTGCTGCAAGTATAAACACCATGGGACCACGCAGCCACATACCCGCCCAGGAAGGAGACGCTGGCTCTGTCTCCTAGAGATGAACGATTTTGGAAAGTGGTGGGGTATGCAAATAAATCCCAGAACAACAGCAAAGGACTCTGTAAAGATGCTGGAGGAAAACAGGTACAAAAGTATTCATATCCACAGCAAAACAAGTCCTATATCTACATAACTTGAAAGCCAGCAAGGAAGAAGCCACTGCTCCAAAACCGCCATAAAATGCCAGACTATGGTTTGTAACTGCAATATGGGTACAAAGATCGAATTTTTGGGAGAAATGTCCTCTGTTCTGGATTTTCAACAAATGGAAACTGTTTAAACATAAATTTATTCATTGTTATGTTTGGAGGAAAAGGGGGTCAGCTTGGGTAAGTCAAGAACACTTCCAACTGAAGACGGGGCATCATGCCGTGGGGGTGCTTTGCTGCAGGAGGACTGGTGCCTTCAAAAAATAGATGGTATCATGAGGAAGGAAAATGATGTGGATATATTGAAGCAACATCTCAAGACCCCAACAGAGTTAGCTTGGTCGCAAATGGGTATTCCAAATGGACAATGACCCCAAGCATACTTCCAAAGCAAGGCAAAATTGGCTTAAGGACAACAAAGTCAAGGTATTGGAGTGGCCATCACAAAGCCCTGACCTCAATCCTATAGTTGTGTGTCAGAACTGAAAAGTGTTTGCGAGCATGAAGGTTTACAAACCTGACTCATTTACTACACTGGCTCTGTCATATGAGCTGAAGCAAAAATTCACCCAACTTATTGTGGGAAGCTTGTGGAAGGTTTGGACCTAGTTAAACAATTTAAAGGCAATGCTACCAAATACTAATTGAGTGTATGTAAACTTCTGACCCACTGGGAAATGTGACAAAAGAAATAAAAAGCTTAAATAAATCATTCTCTCTACTATTATTCTGACCTTTCACATTCTTAAAATAAAGTGCTGATCCTAACTGACCTAAGACAGGAATTTTTACTAGAATTAAATGTCAGGACCAGTAAAACTGAGTTTAAATGTATTTGGCTACAGGTGTATGTAAACTCTTCGACTTCAACTGTATCTACCTTACTCCAGTTTCCTGACACATTAAGCCTAGTCCTGGACTCAAGCAACATGCCTGTAAATCTGTGTTTGGGATGCTGCCCTATGTGTTGAAGGAGAATGGTTGTTGAATGTATCAGCAGTAGGCTTAGTTACTTCCTTAGTTGTCAGCTTAACAAAAACTCATGCAGACTTTGACAGGCCAGGTGTGGTTCTAGGAGCAGTCTCGATCTATGTGGGCGAAAACAGATGATTCCTTTCTCCGCTGTGGTGCTAGCCAACATTCCTTCTACATTCATTCAATCATTGTAGCCTGTTTTATGCTTCACAATTTTCACAATTGGCAGCACCTCCCAAGAGTAAATTAGCAAGATGGAAATATCACATTGTTGTTCTTTTCTAATGAGTAGACAACACCGCTATTTTGAAACTACGTAACTCTTGAAGGAGTGTTTCACAGCTCACACACACACCGACTGTACTGTACTCAGCTAATAAAATCAAGCCAAGGCCATAAAAATGCATCACGTATATTTAGTGCTGAAATATAATGTAATTACTGTAAAACAGCCAGGACTGAGCCTGGAAATTCCACGGCACTATTTCCTATGGTGGAATTTAGGTAAAGAAACAGCAGGTAATGAAATAGGAATCATGTTGGAAATAATAGAAGCGTTTTGATAAAATTCATGAGTACACATTTGTTTTTCTACCGATGTAGCCGGGTAGTGTAGCTCTATAAGTTTCCTTAAGACCAATGTAGTTTCGGAAATGTTCTGTCATGTCTTTGGTGTTTCGTTCCTCTTTGTCTCTCTCGCTGTCTCTCTCTCTCTCTAACCCCCCACCCCCTCTCTCTGTCTCCTTCTTTGCCTCTCCCACACACTCTTGTCTCCAATGCTCAGCCGAAGAAATAGCCCAATATTCAAAAATCCAGGTACGATGCTGCAACACGTGTCATCACATGCATTTAAAAAGTATGGCTACGCTGCTTGCTTAGCGAAAGTGCCACTTCCTCCGATTCGGCCCGATAATTTGGCACGAACCGGACCTCTGCCTTGCCAGCACACGTGACTGCCTTCCTGGAATCGCCTTACTAATCGCGCCTAATGGGGGGGCATACTTATTCGCTGGCGCAGGTCACACATCCTGCATGTGCTACATTCATTAGCCTATTTCTAACCTGTATCCTCCACATCCTCCTCTCTCCCTCTTCCCCCTTCCCACATCAGAAGTCCAGTGCAGACGTGGAGACCAAGATGTCTCCTGGCAGGTGATGAAGATCCTGCAGGAGAAGGGAGGAGGCATGGAAGAAAGAAAGTGCAGGCCGCCAAAACGACTCCCACCCAGTTCACTGTGGCCGGGCGCATGGCCATGAGAGGTCCGAGTCAGACATGCCCTTTCTATCAGACAAACCCTTTTATCACACCTATCGCTCCATACAATGTGGCATGTTGCCCACACGAATGCTGTTTTTACATGGGCTAAACCAATTGTATGTGGAGTGTGCTTTGTAAATGCAGCTTGGAAACATTATACTTAAGAGCATTTACTCACACTTCAGTATAAATTGCAGAAGGCTACTTGATTAATATGACCTCAGTGTTCTTCCTATCAGAGTCTTGTGTCGGAGACTGGTAAAGGTGAGTCTCCTATTTCCACATTAAGTGTCCAGTAGCGCCACGCCAGTCAAGCCACACACAAGGTATACTATGTTCTCTCTTTTTGATGATTTGATAGACTGTCTGGCCTAGTTTTGGATGGTCATATGTAGTCTAAACATTTTCAGTCAGAATTTTTTGCGGCACTTAAGGGATAGGAAATTTTGCAATTGCCGCCTTCTTTTCTACTGGAGCTCATTCTATCTAGTGTTAGCGCAATGACTGGAAGATTACCAGAAGCATGGTATGTTAAGGGCATAATTTCTAAGCAAAATCTCACACCATCTCCTTTAAACTCTCTGCTTGCTATTTGGGGTTTTAGTCCCATAGTTAGTTGCCTTATGACATGTATTTGTAAAAAGTGCTATACAAGTACCATTTTCTCGTGACTCCTAAACTAGAAACTAACCATACATCAAGTGACCTGTTGTCAAAATGGTCGCCTGTGGGTTGTCATCTCTTCGGCTGAGCAGAAATCTCCACTCCAAGTGGCGTCAAGGTAGAAGGGGATGAGAAGGACAAGTTGGAGTCCTACCTGACAAGCTCAAGTAAAGGTAACTCTGAAGCACACTGACACTAGGTTTCACCACACACATTTTTTGTTATGACACCTAAAATAAAGCTACCTATCAGGTTTCTCCATAGGCACACTTTGTCATGACACCCTTTGCGCCATAGAACCTGAATGACAGACTCAACACACCCTAACAACAAGAAACGCTTCCTCCCATGACTTCTGGTCGGAATCTTCCTCACTGGTGAGGAGTTACAGGAAGTAACTGGAATTGCTTGTTGAGTTTCTGATGTCTCGAAACTTCTCTGACACATTGGCTTCAAATGTACATAGCGAATAATGGGTAAAACTGCCAATGAATCCATAATGTACAAGTACATACAGGGGTTTTAAGAAAACTAGACAGTGGTGGCCTCTTTTGATCTACAGGTGGTTGAGTTCAAGCCAAACTGGTTGAATCCTGAAAGTTCTAATTGCTTTCTGTTTCTTGGGTTGTGTCAGGGCACAGCCGACTTCACCATCGAGGTGGATTCTCTGCGGAGACGGAGAAAGAGGTCATGACTCCTGGATGATGAGGAGACGCTTGGCCGCCACAAGCTTCCGTGTCGCTTACTGCCCGAGGCGCCGGCGCGTTATTGGCGCTGGACTTAGGAGGACCTCATACCTTCTGGCCGTATTACGCTGTGCTACTGTCTAGTCTGTCAATGTAGCACCCCACAAACTGTATGGGAACTAGTCCTGTTATGTTGAATATAGTTCTCATGCATAGAATAAGTCAGAAATTCCACTGGTCAATTTGATTAGATGAGTGTGTTGACTACTAGAGAAGTTGGTACTTGGAGGGTGAGATTTGGAAACACTGTAGTTAACATAAAAAAAAAAATGGAGATAGTAGTTTAAGTTTAGTCTTTTTTCCCAGATTCATTTAGCAAATTGCTCTTCTCTCTTTATTTATTCCTACGTAACATGACTATACAGAACCTTCCATGACTATACAGAACCTTCCATGCCAATGTACTTTTGCTATGGAGATGTAATGTACAATTTAACTTGATCATTGTGGAGGCCATAGGCATTGATTGAAGCTTCAATGTTAAATGCAAATCTCCCTACCATCATATCTAAGCCAATATGACACACTAATCTTGATGAAAATTTGTAAATCAACTCTGATTGAGGTACACAATACACTCCCGCCACTCGCCACGCACAAGCACGAGAACCACATACCGATTTAAAAAATGGGTTGTTAGCAATTGATTTTT
>NW_025540312.1:0-7717 GCF_020615455.1 Coregonus clupeaformis | reverse complement strand
GATCCATCGGATGTAGTGATTACAATATGGTAAGGCTTTTGCAGTGGTAAGGCTTTTCCTCTGTGTGTGTCATCTCGTGTGATTTTAGGTACTGTGATCGTACAAATCTCTTTTCACATTTGGAGCATTGGTAGGGCTTTTCTCCTGTGTGTATTCCTTCATGCCTATACAGGTTTCCTATCTGGGTAAAACTCTGATTACACTTGGAACATTGGAAAGGCTTCTCTCCTGTGTGTATTGTCTTGTGGCTCACTAACTGAGTAAATCTCTTTCCACACTGAGAGCAGCAGTGGGTCTTCCTCCCTTCGTTGTGTATTCCTTCATGCCTTTTCAGGCTCCCTATCTGGGTAAAACTCTTATCACACTGGGAACATTGGAAAAGCAAATTTTCTTGAGCGACAAAGTGGGATTTAAATAGATTTAATTGTTTGTTTTTTTGTCATTGATCTACAAAAATACTCCATAATGTCAAAGTGAAAAGAACATTTTAGAAATGTAAAAAATAGTTGTTGCATACGTATTCAGCCCATTTTTTAGGCCTAAATTAGTTCAGGAGTAAAATGTGGCTTAACAAATCACATAATAAGTTATGGACTCACTCTGTGTGAAATAATAGGGGTTGACATGATTTTTTCAAATGAGTACCCCTTCCTCAGTCCCCCACACATACATCTGTAAGGTCCCTCAGTCAAGTATTTGTGTAATTATAGTTGTTTCCTTTCACGATATAACATTTTTACATTTTAGTCATTTAGCAGACGCTCTTATCCAGAGCGACTTACAGTTAGTGAGTGCATACATTATTTTTATTTATATTTTTCATACTGGCCCCCAGTGGGAATCGAACCCACTACCAACTGAGCTACATCCCTGCCGGCCATTTCCTCCCCTACCCTGGACGACGCTGGGCCAATTGTGCGCCGCCCCATGGGTCTCCCGGTCGCGGCCGGCTACGACAGAGCCTGGATTCGAACCAGTGGCGATGCAGTGCCTTAGACCGCTGCGCCACTCGGGAGACAATGCAATTGATGCACTTGAATTACATTTAAACAATAACTTGACAGACACTAATGGAGCTCATCCAGTTTATTCTCCGGGGATTGGTAGGATAGTCTGGAACGGAGCTTGATTATTATTCTACAATGTAAAATATAAAATAAAACCCTTGAATGTGTAGGTGTTTCCAAACTTTTGACTGGTACTGTATATACACTGCTCAAAAAAATAAAGGGGACACTTAAACAACACAATGTAACTCCAAGTCAATCACACTTCTGTGAAATCAAACTGTCCACTTAGGAAGCAACACTGATTGACAATACATTTCACATGCTGTTGTGCAAATGGAATAGACAACAGGTGGAAATTATAGGCAATTAGCAAGACACCCCCAATAAAGGAGTGGTTCTGCAGGTGGTGACCACAGACCACTTCTCAGTTCCTATGCTTCTTGGCTGATGTTTTGGTCACTTTTGAATGTTGGCGGTGCTTTCACTCTAGTGGTAGCATGAGACGGAGTCTACAACCCACACAAGTGGCTCAGGTAGTGCAGCTCATCCAGGATGGCACATCAATGCGAGCTGTGGCAAGAAGGTTTGCTGTGTCTGTCAGCGTAGTGTCCAGAGCATGGAGGCGCTACCAGGAGACAGGCCAGTACATCAGGAGATGTGGAGGAGGCCGTAGGAGGGCAACAACCCAGCAGCAGGACCGCTACCTCCGCCTTTGTGCAAGGAGGAGCACTGCCAGAGCCCTGCAAAATGACCTCCAGCAGGCCACAAATGTGCATGTGTTTGCTCAAACGGTCAGAAACAGACTCCATGAGGGTGGTATGAGGGCCCGACGTCCACAGTTGGGGGTTGTGCTTACAGCCCAACACCGTGCAGGACGTTTGGCATTTGCCAGAGAACACCAGGATTGGCAAATTCGCCACTGGCGCCCTGTGCTCTTCACAGATGAAAGCAGGTTCACACTGAGCACATGTGACAGACGTGACAGAGTCTGGAGATGCCGTGGAGAACGTTCTGCTGCCTGCAAAATCCTCCAGCATGACCGGTTTGGCGGTGGGTCAGTCATGGTGTGGGGGGGCATTTATTTGGGGGGTTGCACAGCCCTCCATGTGCTCGCCAGAGGTAGCCTGACTGCCATTAGGTACCGAGATGAGATCCTAAGACCCCTTGTGAGACCATATGCTGGTGCGGTTGGCCCTGGGTTCCTCCTAATGCAAGACAATGCTAGACCTCATGTGGCTGGAGTGTGTCAGCAGTTCCTGCAAGAGGAAGGCATTGATGCTATGGACTGGCCCGCCCATTCCCCAGACCTGAATCCAATTGAGCACATCTGGGACATCATGTCTCGCTCCATCCACCAACACCACGTTGCACCACAGACTGCCCAGGAGTTGGCGGATGCTTTAGTCCAGGTCTGGGAGGAGATCCCTCAGGAGACCATCCGCCACCTCATCAGGAGCATGCTCAGGCATTGTAGGGAGGTCATACAGGCACGTGGAGGCCACACACACTACTGAGCCTCATTTTGACTTGTTTTAAGGACATTACATCAAAGTTGGATCAGCCTGTAGCGTGGTTTTCCACTTTAATTTTGAGTGTTCCCTTTATTTTTTGAGCAGTGTATATACAATAAGTCTCCTTAATACTTGGTAGCTAAAACATTATATTATACCATAAGATAAAAAAGGAAACTAACTTTTCATTTTTCACCCCCATAACTATTACAACCAAAGAAAAAACCAAGCAAAAGAACAGAAGACTCTTAAAGACCCTACCAGTCATCTATGTATGTCTGTCAGGCCTTAAAGACCCTACCAGTCATCTATGTATGTCTGTCAGGCCTTAAAGACCCTACCAGTCATCTATGTATGTCTGTCAGGCATTAAAGACCCTACCAGTCATCTATGTATGTCTGTAGTCTGTCATATGGAATCATGTAGTAACCAAAAAAAGTGTTAAACAAATCAAAATATATTTTTTAAATTTGAGATTCTTCAAAAGTAGCCATCCTTTGCCTTGATGACAGCTTTGCACACTCTTGGCATTCTCTCAACCAGCTTCATGAGGTAGTCACCTTGAATGCATTTCAATTAACAGGTGTGCCTTGTTAAAAGTTAATTTGTGGAATTTCTTTCCTTCTTAATGTGTTTGAGCCAAGTTAGGAGGGGGGTATACAGAATATAGCCCTATTTGGTAAAAGACCAAGTCCATATTATGGCAAGAACAGCTCAAATAAGCAAAGAGAAACGACAGTCCATCACTTTAAAGACACGAAGGTCAGTCAATCCGGAAAATATCAAGAACTTTGGACGTTTCTTCATGTGCAGTTGCAAAAATCATCAAGCGCTATGATGAAACTGGCTCTCATGAGGACAACCACAGGAAAGGAAGACCCAGAGTTACCTCTGCTGCAGAGGATAAGTTCATTAGAGTTAACTGCACCTCAGATTGCAGCCTAAATAAATGCTTCACAGAGTTCAAGTAACAGACCCATCTCAATATCAACTGTTCAGAGGAGACTGCGTGAATCAGGCCTTCATGGTCAAATTGCTGCAAAGAAACCACTACTAAAGGACACCAATAATAAGAAGAGACCTGCTTGGGCCAAGAAACATGAGCAATGGACATTAGACCGGTGGAAATCTGTCATTTGGTCTGGAGTCCAAATTGGAGATTTTTGGTTCCAACCGCTGTGAACAGGGCTCCGGGCAGCCGAGCGGAAATGGAGGAAAACTAGACTCCCTGCGGACCTGCCATCTTTTCACTCCCTCCTCTCTACATTTTCTTCCTCTGTTAATGCTGCTAAAGCCACTTTCTATCACTCTAAATTCCAAGCATCTGCCTCTAACCCTAGGAAGCTCTTTGCCACCTTCCACCTTCTCCTCCCTGCTGAATCCTCCTCCCCCTCCACCCCCCCCTCCTCCCTCTCTGTGGATGACTTTGTCAACCATTTTGAAAAGAAGGTTGATGACATCCGATCCTCGTTTAATAAGTCAAATGACACCGCTGGACCTGCTCACACTGCCCTACCCTATGCTTTGACTTCTTTCTCCCCTCTCTCTCCAGATGAAATCTTGCGACTTGTGACGGCCGGCCGCCCAACAACCTGCCCGCTTGACCCTATCTTCTCCTCTCTTCTCCAGACCATTTCCGGAGAACTTCTCCCTTACCTCACCTCGCTCATCAACTCATCCTTGACCGCTGGCTATGTCCCTTCCATCTTCAAGAGAGCGAGAGTTGCACCCCTTCTCAAAAAACCTACACTCGATCCCTCCGATGTCAACAACTACAGACCAGTATCCCTTCTTTCTTTTCTCTCCAAAACTCTTGAGCGTGCCGTCTCTAGCCAACTCTCTTGCTATCTCTCTCAGAATGACCTTCTTGATCCAAACCAGTCAGGTTTCAAGACTGGTCATTCAACTGAGACTGCTCTTCTCTGTGTCACGGAGGCTCTCCGCACTGCTAAAGCTAACTCTCTCTCCTCTGCTCTCGTCCTTCTAGACCTATCTGCTGCCTTTGATACTGTGAACCATCAGATCCTCCTCTCCACCCTCTCCGAGTTGGGCATCTCCGGCACGGCTCACTCTTGGATTGCGTCCTACCTGACAGGTCGCTCCTACCAGGTGGCGTGGCGAGAATCTGTCTCCGCACCACGTGCTCTCACCACTGGTGTCCCCCAGGGCTCAGTTCTAGGCCCTCTCCTATTCTCGCTATACACCAAGTCACTTGGCTCTGTCATATCCTCACATGGCCTCTCCTATCATTGCTATGCAGACGACACACAATTAATCTTCTCCTTTCCCCCTTCTGATAACCAGGTGGCGAATCGCATCTCTGCATGTCTGGCAGACATATCAGTGTGGATGACGGATCACCACCTCAAGCTGAACCTCGGCAAGATGGAGCTGCTCTTCCTCCCGGGGAAGGACTGCCTGTTCCATGATCTCGCCATCACGGTTGACAACTCAGTTGTGTCCTCCTCCCAGAGTGCAAAGAGCCTTGGTGTGACCCTGGACAACATCCTGTCGTTCTCCGCTAACAGCAAGGCGGTGACCTGATCCTGTAGGTTTATGCTCTACAACATTTGCAGAATACGACCCTGCCTTACACAGGAAGCAGCACAGGTCCTAATCCAGGCACTTGTCATCTCCCTTCTGGATTACTGCAACTCGCTGTTGGCTGGGCTCCCTGCCTGTGCCATTAAACCCCTACAACTCATCCAGAACGCCGCAGCCCGTCTGGTGTTCAACCTTCCCAAGTTCTCTCACGTCACACCGCTCCTCCGCACACTCCACTGGCTTCCAGTTGAAGCTCGCATCTGCTACAAGACCATGGTGCTTGCCTACGGAGCTGTGAGTGGAACGGCACCTCCGTACCTTCAGGCTCTGATCAGTCCCTACACCCAAACGAGGGCATTGCGTTCATCCACCTCTGGCCTGCTGGCCCCCCTACCTCTGCGGAAGCACAGTTCCCGCTCAGCCCAGTCAAAACTGTTCGCTGCTCTGGCACCCCAATGGTGGAACAAGCTCCCTCACGACGCCAGGACAGCGGAGTCACTCACCACCTTCCGGAGACACTTGAAACCCCACCTCTTTAAGGAATACCTGAGATAGGATAAAGTAATCCTTCTACCCCCCCTTACCTAACTTAGTTTATTCAAATATTGTAAAGTGGTTGTCCCACTGGCTATCATAAGGTGAATGCACCAATTTGTAAGTCACTCTGGATAAGAATTCAAGGCACACTTAACCAACATGGCTACCACAGCATTCTGCAGCGATACGCCATCCCATCTCGTTTGGGCTTAGTGGGACTATCATTTCTTTTTCAACAGGACAATGACCCAAAACTACTCCAGGCTGTGTAAGGGCTATTTGACCAAGAAGGAGAGTGATGGAGTGCTGCATCAGATGACCAGCCAACAAGTGCTCAGCATGGGAACTCCTTCAAGACTGTTGGAAAAGCATTCCAGGTGAAGCTGGTTGAGAGAATGCCAAGAGTCTGCAAAGCTGTCATCAAAGCAAAGGGTGGCTACTTTGAAGAATCTAAAATACAAAAATATAATTTAACACTTACAGTGGGGAAAAAAAGTATTTAGTCAGCCACCAATTGTGCAAATTCTCCCACTTAAAAAGATGAGAGAGGCCTGTAATTTCCATCATAGGTACACGTCAACTATGACAGACAAATTGAGAAAAAAAAATCCAGAAAATCCCATTGTAGGATTTTTAATGAATTTATTTGCAAATTATGGTGGAAAATAAGTATTTGGTCACCTACAAACAAGCAAGATTTCTGGCTCTCACAGACCTGTAACTTATTCTTTAAGAGGCTCCTCTGTCCTCCACTCGTTACCTGTATTAATGGCACCTGTTTGAACTTGTTATCAGTATAAAAGACACCTGTCCACAACCTCAAACAGTCACACTCCAAACTCCACTATGGCCAAGACCAAAGAGCTGTCAAAGGACACCAAAAACAAAATTGTAGACCTGCACCAGGCTGGGAAGACTGAATCTGCAATAGGTAAGCAGCTTGGTTTGAAGAAATCAACTGTGGGAGCAATTATTAGGAAATGGAAGACATACAAGACCACTGATAATCTCCCCTCGATCTGGGGCTCCACGCAAGATCTCACCCCGTGGGGTCAAAATGATCACAAGAACGGTGAGCAAAAATCCCAGAACCACACGGGGGACCTAGTGAATGACCTGCAGAGAGCTGGGACCAAAGTAACAAAGCCAACCATCAGTAACACACTACGCCGCCAGGGACTCAAATCCTGCAATGCGAGACGTGTCCCCCTGCTTATGCCAGTACATGTCCAGGCCCGTCTGAAGTGCATTTGGATGATCCAGAAGAGGATTGGGAGAATGTCATATGGTCAGATGAAACAAAAATATAACTTTTTGGTAAAAACTCAACTCGTCATGTTTGGAGGACAAAGAATGCTGAGTTGCATCCAAAGAACACCATACCTACTGTGAAGCATGGGGTTGGAAACATCATGCTTTGGGGCTGTTTTTCTGCAAAGGGACCAGGACGACTGATCCGTGTAAAGGAAAGAATGAATGGGGCCATGTATCGTGAGATTTTGAGTGAAACCCTCCTTCCATCAGCAAGGGCATTGAAGATGAAACGTGGCTGGGTCTTTCAGCATGACAATGATCCCAAACACACCGCCCGGCAACGAAGGAGTGGCTTCGTAAGAAGCATTTCAAGGTCCTGGAGTGGCCTAGCCAGTCTCCAGATCTCAACCCCATAGAAAATCTTAGGAGGGAGTTGAAAGTCTGTGTTGCCCAGCGACAGCCCCAAAACATCACTGCTCTAGAGGAGATCTGCATGGAGGAATGGGCCAAAATACCAGCAACAGTGTGTGAAAACCTTGTGAAGACTTACAGAAAACGTTTGACCTGTGTCATTGCCAACAAAGGGTATATAACAAAGTATTGAGAAACTTTTGTTATTGACCAAATACTTATTTTCCACCATCATATGCCAATAAATTCATTAAAAATCCTACAATGTGATTTTCTGGATTTTTTTTTCTCATTTTGTCTGTCATAGTTGACGTGTACCTATGATGAAAATTACAGGCCTCTCTCATCTTTTTAAGTGGGAGAACTTGCACAATTGGTGGCTGACTAAATACTTTTTTTCCCCACTGTATTTCGTTACTACATGATTCCATATGTGTTATTTCATCGTTT
>NW_025540311.1:0-7718 GCF_020615455.1 Coregonus clupeaformis | reverse complement strand
TCAAATCAAATCAAATCAAATTTTATTGTCACATTGAATAAGCAGGTGCAGGCTTATTACAGTAAATCTTACTTCAATCAACTGGTGCATTTATTTTAAACAAAAATTAAAATAAAACAACAACATTAAAAAGTGTTGAGAAAAAGAGCAGAAGTAAAATAAAGTGACAGTAGGAAGGCTATATATACAGTAAAATAAAGTACAGTAGGAGGCTATATATACGGGGAGTACCGTTGCAGAGTCAATGTGCGGGGCACCGGCTAGTTGAAGGTAGTTGAAGGAGTGTACATGTGGGTAGAGTTAAAGTGACTATGCATAAATACTTAACAGAGTAGCAGCAGCGTAAAAGGATGGGGTGGGGGCCCAGTGCAAATAGTCCGAGGTAGCCTCGATTGGCTATTTCAGGAGTCTTATGGCTTGGGGGTAGAAGCTGTTGAGAGTCTTTTGGACCTAACTTGGCACTCAGTACGACCGATGCGGTAGCAGAGAGAACAGTCTATGACTAGGGTGGCTGGAGTCTTTGACAGTTTTGAGAGGCCTTCCTCTGACACCGCCTGAGCATAGAGGTCCTGGATGGCAGGAGCTTTGCCCCAGTGATTACTGGGCGTCACGCACTACCTCTGTAGTGCCCCAGTCAGAGGCCAAGCAGTTGCCATACCAGGCGGTGATGCAACCAGTCAGGATGCTCTCGATGGTGCAGCTGTTAAGAGTTTTTGAGATCTGAGGACCCATGCCAAATCTTTTTAATTCTCCTGAGGGAAAATAGGCTTTGTCGTGCCCTCTTCACGACTGTGCCCAGGTGTGTTTGGACCATGATAGTTAGATTGGTGATGTGGACACCAAAATTAAGCTCTCTCACCCACTATTCGATGAGAATGGGGGCGTGCTCAGAATCCTCTTTTTTTCCCTGTAGTCTATATCATCTCCTTTGTCTTGGTCACGTTGAGGGGGAGGTTGTTGTCCTGGCACCACGGCCAGATCTCTGACCTCCTCCCTACTGCATAGGCTGTCTCATGCGTTGTCGGTGATCAGGCCTACCACTGTTGTGTCGTCAGCAAACTTAATGATGGTGTTGGAGTCGTGCCTGGCCATTGTCAGTCATGGGTGAACAGAGAGTACAGGAGACTAGCACGCACCCCTGAGGGGCCCCGTGTTGGGGTTCAGGTCTGGCAGATGTGTTGTTACCTACCCCCTTACCACCTGGGGCGCCGTCCAGGAAGTCCAGGATCCAGTTGCAGGGGGGGGTGTTTAGTCCCAGGATCCTTGAATGTTTGAGCTTAGGGCACTATGGTGTTGAATGCTGAGCTGTAGTCAATAGATAGCATTCTCACGTAGGTGTTCCTCTTGTCCAGTTGGGAAAAGGGCAGTGTGGAGTCTGCATTGAGATTGCATCATCTGTGGTCTGTTGGGCAGTATGCAAATTGGAGTGGGTCTAGGGTTTCTGGGATTATGCTACGGTGTGAGCCATGATACTTCCGCACTTCATGGCTACAGACGTCAGTGCTACGGGTCGGTAGTCATTTAGGCAGATCCCTCTTAGAGTTCTTGAGCACAGGCACTATGGTGGTCTGCTTTGAGCATGGTAGTGATACAAAGACTCAGTCAGGGACATGTTTTTAATGTCGGTGAACGCAGTTGGTCAGCTGCCTGGAGTACACGTCCTGGTAATCCGTCTGGCCCTGCGGCCTTGTGAATGTTACCTGCTTAAATGTCTTACTCACATCGGCTACGGAGAGCGTGATCACATAGTCGTCCGGAACAGCTGGTGCTCTCATGCATGCTTCAGTGTTGCTTGCCTCGAAGCGAGCATAGAAGTGGTTTAGCTTGTCTGGTAGGCTTGTGTCACTGGGCAGCTCGCGGCTGTGCTTCCCTTTGTAGTCTGTAATAGTTTTCAAGCCCTGCCCATCCGGCAGGCGTCAGAGCCAGTGTAGTATGATTCAATCTTAACCTGTATTGACTCTTTGCCTGTTTGATGGTTAAGTCGGAGGTCATGGCGGGATTTCTTATACTCGGGTTTGTTCGCAGCAGTCCCTTCAACAATTTGAGTCGTTTCCTGCAATGCATGGCTTGGTTGGGGTAATATATTTTATGACCGAATGGTCACTGTGGGGCCGAAACCATCATCGATGCACTTATTGATGAAGCCAGTGACTGATGTGGTTACTCCTCATGCTGGCAGGTAATGTCTGTGTGTGTGAATGTGTCTGTATGCATCCAGATGTTCAATCAAATCAGGCCAGGACTGTGTGTCAGATACACCCCTCTCAAAGCTACTAATCCATTGTCCATGCTAGTAGCACACAGTGAAAAATTAATCATCAAATGTGTGTCTATGTGTAGTCATCACACTATATACCTGCTACCTCAAATACCCTCACAACATGTCTCCATCTATTATTTGACTGTTTTAGAGAGCACAAATCCCCTCTGACACATTTTACACACACTATGCATTTCCCTGTGTTGACTTTTGCTTTGCCCTCAGAACAGCCTCAATTCACAATCGGGGCATTCGTAATCTCAACTCTACAAGGTGTCGAAACCGTTCCACAGGGATACTGGCCCAAGTTACTCAATGCTTCGAAGTTGTATCAAGTTGTCTGGATGTCCTTTGGGTGGTGGACCATTCTTGATACACATGGAAACTGTTAAACATAAGCCAGCAGCGTTGCCGTTCTTGACACCTCAAACTGGTGCGACTGGCATCTACACCTGCCATTCAGCACCTCAATTGTCTCAACCTTAAAAACCTTAACCTGTCTCCTCCCCTTCATCTACACTGATTGGAAGTGGTTTAACAGAGTGACATCAATAAGGGATCATGCTTCTAGCTGGATTCACCTGGTCAGTCTATGTCATGGAAAGAAAGGTGTTCCTAATGTTTGGCACTCATACCTGCTTCTGTGTTGTTTGATTTTTCACTTTCAGTTTATTTGTAAAATGTGCAGACATTTCTGAAATTAAATTATAAAAGTCTATTTCATGCAAAACAAATATACACATATATCTATCTAATTCTATTTACATATAAGTTGTCTATTCAAAGGGTTAATAGTTCTAGGGTTTGTATTAGTTACGTTCTACAAAAGCCAATTTAGTTTCCCCATTACACAAGAACATTTAAGACAGGAATAAAATTTAAAATTAAAAATTAACAGCAAAATATATTACAATTTAAACTATTTCAATTGATCAAGTGCAGTGTTAACGTCCAATTTGATGATCTCCCATATCTGCTGTAATTGTTCTTTCTTTCATTGTATTTCTAGTTGCAGTCTGCAGGAAGAACTGTTGGAGTAGGTTTCTCCTAGCAGGTGGAGCTGTTTAGCACTACTACAGTATCCATTATCTCAGTGGATCCTTCATGTCTCACACACACACCCACACTCATATTGCACATAAGTAACACATGAATACATGTGTGTGAGAGGACAGAGGAATGTGAAAAGCCCCTGGCTTTACCCAGGGGCAAGGCTTTCCCAAGAGGTGTGGCTGATACTGTGTGTGTGTGTGTGTGTGTGTGTGTGTGTGTGTGTGTGTGTGTGTGTGTGTGTGTGTGTGTGTGTGTGTGTGTGTGTGTGTGTGTGTGTGTGTGTGTCGTGCATGAGTGCGTGTGTATGTGTTTATGATTGCCTGTCTTCTGGCATGTGTTGGCATGTGTGGCAGGAGTACCTCCTTCCTCTAAGCATTATCAGGATGGGAAATTAGCCAATCAGCCGTCAGGGTCACCTATCCACGGCCTGCCGGGCTGTAGGAGTTCGCTCCGGCAGCTGCCAACCCTCCATCCCTTTTTCATCCCCCTCTTTCATCCCTCTCATATCACATTACCTCTCATCCACACACACACACACACACACCCCCCACACACACACACACACACACACACACACACACAGTCAATATGAGAGAATAAAAAGTGTTACGCTGTATGTGTTTGTTTGTGTGTGTTGTTTGTGTGTGTGTGTGTGTGTGTGTGTGTGTGTGTGTGTGTGTGTAATGTGTGTGTGTGTGTGTGTGTGTGTGTGTGTGAACACAAATTGTTGAGAGCAGATAAAGAAGAAGAGTGCAATTGACGCTTCTTCTAAAAATATACTCCATGAGTTTACTCACAAGAAGAGAGAGGGGGTGGAGGGTGAGTAGACGGAGAAGAGCGGAGGGGAGTGGAGAGGAGCCTGTGGAGGGGGGGGGAGGGCATCAAAGTGCTGCAAAGTTGCCACGTGAGTCTTTTCAATCTATGAAACACTACCTCGTTACCCCTACTTAGTGTTTCTATACATGTTCATACAAATGGTATTCTTATTATTATGAATTCCAAGTACTAATCAAAACTATCATACTGGTACTATCATACTGGTAATACAGAGGTCACAGGCTTCCAGTCTATATTTGTAGAGCTGGTATGATGGTCTGAAGCTGAGCATTGCAGCGCCAATTATTACCCTCTCATTCTCAGAGAGGAACAGTGTGTGTGTGTGTGTGTGTTTGTGTGCTTGCGTGTTCGTGTGTGTGGCATGTGTTTGCGTGTGTGTATGATTCTTATGCACACAATCTTTCTCCCTCATGGGACATGGCAGACAGTCAGACACCCAGGGTACATAAGCAGTTACATATGGCAGAGGAGTGTGTGTCTGGCAGTCGGGTCTGGCATTGGAGTGGTGCAGTGGAGAGAGTGTAGCATTAGACTGGCTGTGAGACTCTGAGAGTGGTAGCTCGATGGGGTGACCGGGTGCAGCGATAATTATTATAGCAGGAGGGGAAAGGAAGGGAAGGGGAGGCGTTAGCGTAGCTCTTGCTCTGTCATGTACTGACTCGTTGGGCACAGCAGCAACAGCAGGGCTTCTGAGCCTCTCCCTCACCTCCCATCAGCCCCTCACAGCTGGAGCACATACTCACTCTGTCACACTGAACAGAATGGGGCGGGAGATACCTGGCCGTAGCGTAGTTTGCAGCTGCTGGGGCTACGGCGCAATACTCCACCTCCTTTGACCCTCTATTTTTTCCTAGGAACCGTCCGTGTGTGAGACAGAATTAAGAAAACCTGGGATAAAAATTCCTTAATTCAGAGTTTGTATGTAATGTTGCTGGACTAGTTAGTCATAGAGATAAATAAATGAGACATAGGGAGCACAGGGGAGTTGGTGGCACCTTAATTGGGAAGGACAGGCTCGTGTTTATGCTGGCAGAATAAGTGGAATGGTATCAATACATCAAGCACATGGTTTTCATGTGTATTATGCCGTTCCATTGCTCCGTTCCCAGCCATTTTGATGAGCCGTCTCCCTGCTTTCAACCTCATGTGATAGAGAGTGTACAATGAACTGGAGCTGCTGGAATCTGTTTAAAAGGTCATGGGAAATGTCAAAATCATGTTTTTCATTAAATTTGATGATATTTGGGTTAAACCAAATCAAATATATCGTATGAAAAATGACAGTTGCTTCTACACTGATAAAGTTTATCATAATTACTGACCCCTCCCCATTCAAACCCTTGGATTGAGGAGAGTAATTATTAAAAGGAATTGATTACATCACCCTAACTCTCATTTAATACACTAATGGTAACATGAGATTCTCTTACCTAATTTGAATGAGTTCCCCTTGTCCAACATCGAGAAGGTGTGTTTGCGACCGTAGTTTTATATACTAGATACTACTGTACTGGTGCCAAACTTTTACTGTAGGGTGTCAGCAAATATAATTAAAGGGTTACACTATTAATCTATGGCAAACATACTTATATGTCTCCCCTTTCATCTATGTCTGGTGTTAGCTAGTTACTGGCTAGCTAGGTCTTCGGCCAGCATGAACAATGGGGGAAAGGTCGTTGATGTCAACACATCCGTCAGTGCTGCCGTAACCGCATCACAAGAGACATGCCGAAGATGGGAGAAGTATAAAAGAAAAAAGACATCATTGATGCAGTTTCAATGTTGTTTGGGTTGCTTTGTGTATCACCAAATTTGCTTGAGATTATGTTACCCCAGCACTGCTCACTGCATCCAAGTTTATTGACATAGGCGTTTCAAAGAGCTGTCGAGGGTCAGAGGTGAGCTCATGAACATAAGCTCCCCCACACAGTCTTTTCAAACTTCCTGGTAAATGTGTACAGTTTTCTGTGTATGATGAATTATGGTGATGATTTTATGTTTTTATGTGACTGTTGTTTTGTGTAAAATATCCGTCCCTGGATGAAAATAAAGTTTGGTTGTATTCTATAGCTTATTCTCAGCACAGTTCAAGCGTTTGATTCTGAAAGCCCTTCATGATGAAACGCGGCACAATTTTAAATTCAATACTGTATGTATTTTTTAGATGGCATGATTAAATCAGATAGAAATGTTGCAGCTTTCATTTTATTGTTCATATTGTGCACTATTCACTTTTTTCAGATGAGGATTATGGTTCAAGTACGCCGTAAGAAGTGGTTCTGTTCTTTTTCATGTAGAGAAATTTCAATGTGCTGTGTTTTAGAACATTTGCCCGCGACGAGGGGATGCCCGGGGGACTGAAATTAATACGATCTCACATCCCCTACAAAAATATACATGTGATTACACTTTGTTATAAGAAATTGCAATACTATCTCAACGTTGTTAAGTATTCATGAACATTTAGCTTTGATTAAAATTACTTTGCAATACTTATGGGGATATCAGTGAGGCATATCAGCAGTAACTTTTGCAAAAACGTTTGTCTAACTCATGCCTATTACTACCTGACTTCATAGAAAAAAATGGCAAAAATACCTTTACCGTGGAATGTAGAGAAAGCAACTCTCACTCATCTTCAGATAATGTTTTTATAATTTATCTGCAGATAATGCGATGTCTGGATCTCAAAACGCAATAGTAACAGTATGCAGATCAGAGCCAATGTACTCTTTCCGAATTCGTTCCTTCACCGAGCTATTAAAAAAAAGTTCTTGACGACCCATACCAACTACATGTTATTAACAGGTTGTGCTGTGATTTTTTATATGTAAGCCCTATTAACTCATTTACCAGCTGTTCTTATACTTCTTCAACATTCACTTACCTTTACATTATAGCTCTCAGGAATTGTTGTAGTATTTATTAATATACACTTATGTTATATTCCACATTTTACATCTGCATCTCCTATATTAGGTCAAGTGTCACTTGGCTGTTATGCCATTATCATCAAGTCCTACTATGTGCACTCATGTGTGCCCTTCTGTGTAAAGTTTGTTATACAATTATATATATTTATGACATGTTTGCAAATGAATAGGTAACACTTTTCAATAAAAATACATTAACTAACATGTATTAATGCATAGTTAACATGTATAAACCATTTATAATACATTTAAACGCATGAAGCATTTTTATGTGTTAACTACAATATTAATAACATTTGGAGCACCAAGCAAGATTTGCGTTGCAGTTTAAAAGCAAGTTTTCTGCAGTTCTACACGAAGTTCTAGATTTTTTGCAATTTTATAACAAAATTCATGCTATTCGTTTTGCAATGGGCCAAGAACATTTTTATAGTTTTAAAGCTAATTTCTTGCAATTCTACACATTTTGCTATGACTTCTACCATGTTAATGATATCTGAGTAGAGTACTACAAAATCAATGGGGGTCCCCTGGAGGTCAGTATTCAGCCATAAGTTTAGATAAATGGCTAACTATCTTCTCAATCTAAAAATTTGTTGGCTGACACTAATTGCGTGACTGTCAGTGACTGACAA
>NW_025540310.1:0-7734 GCF_020615455.1 Coregonus clupeaformis | reverse complement strand
CAATTTACCTTTCTTTTGCTTTATCATTCTTGTTTTCATGGAGTAACACATCGAGGTGTTGTCACAATGTAAATGTACTGACATTTAGGGCTGGGACTGTCATGTTATTGGTTAGATGTTAATAATCTGTTTTCTGTCTCTTTCATAGTCATGATTGCTGTCTGACTTTTGCCTGTGGGATGTTTGAATCTGCAAACAGCCTGTTCCTATTATTATTCTAAGCCACCACCAGTACAAAAGCGCTTTGTAAGGCAAGTGAACAGAGTGATGCATGCCAGAAATCTTGATCAGATTCTGTTTACTAACTCCGCATCAGCCCATCTGTTCTTCCCAAACTCTCTCTCCTCCCGGCTTCAACACAACTGACTTTCTCCCAGCTGTGTGCTGGCCAACTCCTACTTTGCATTACGACCCAGGCTGGAGTGGTGGGAGTGGGGGTGAAGCTTGGGGTTGAGAGATCAAGTTAGTTATTTGGTGGGGTTCATCTATTCATATACATACTTCAAATCCTGCAAAACTACAGCATCATTCATTCTGTTAAGTGTAAACAGGATGTTTGAGTTGTCTCAAACTGCACTCTCTGTATTATGTCTTGCCAGATGGATGTTGCAGCTAATTTGGGTAAGTAGGGCTTTGTGAGGGATATGAGGATTTCCATAGGCTGTGATAGGTCTTATTGTGAGGAGCAGTTAAACTATGCAAGGTGGAGGAGTCAAATGGCGTGGGTGTTTATATATGTTTGTGTTGTTCTAAGGTAAGGTGGTTTGAATATTTTACATGTTATTATGCGCAGCATGGAGCATGGAAGCATTCTTTTTCTCTACTATTCTCTATTGTGTGTGTGTGTTATGGATTGATGTGTATGTGTATGTATTGTGTGGATTATAGCAGCAGTAGGCCCTACTGTGTCTCTCTCAGGCCCAGCAGTCGTACCTGTGTGTGTGGAAAAGCAGTCCCAGGTTGGTCTCTTTCAACCAGCAGCCTATGTTCAACATCCATGCACAAATCACGATTTAAACCAATATGCCAACCGCCTATTTTCATTTATTTGTGTCTTTGATATTTCTTCATTTACCATCTCATATTTCCATGTGAAGAGTATTCTGCTCTTGTTCACAGGCTTTTTGTAATACCTATATACGCGTGATTCTTTAAATAATTACTTTATCTTTCAGTAACTTGAGGCGTTTTCAAACCTCCACGCTCCGCCTAATATCAAAGAATGATTGTGGCTACAGCCATATACATTACATAGCATTTTGCACATCCAAGGAGATTAATAACACATTTACTCAGGTCTCTCCCTACTGTAGTGAATGAGGCTGCTAATGAGCATCTAATTGTTGTAATATTGTATAACCATGTTGTTCAAATTCTTAACACTACAACTATACGTTTGTAAACACCAGTATATATATACAAAAGTATATTAGTGGTTCAGTTATTCCGCCACACCCGTTGCCCGACAGGTGTATAGAATCGCCCCGCCATGCAATCTCCATAGACAAACATTGGCAGTATAATGGCCTTACTGAAGAGCTCAGTGGCTTTCAGCGTGGCACCGTCATGATGCCTTTTGCTAAAGTCAGTTTAGTCAAATTTTTTGCCCTGCTAGAGCTGCGGTCAACTGTGGTGCTGTTATTGTGAAGTAGAAGCGTCTAGGAGCAGCGACGGCTCAGCCGCAAAGTCGTAGGCCACAAGCTCACAGAGCGGGACCACTGAGTGATGAAACGGCGCGGTGCGTAATGATCGTATGTAAGTCTAGGTTGCAACCTTGCACTCACTACCAAGTTCCAAACTGCCTCTGGAGACAACGTCAGCGCACAATAACTGTTCGTGGGAGTTCATATTTTCCATGGCTGACCAGCTGCACACACTGCAAGCTTAATGTAACCATGCGATTGTGTTGGCTGGAATGGTGTAAGCTCGCCATACGTGGACTCTGGAGCGCAGTGAAATTCGTTTTCTGGAGTATAATCACGTTTCACCATCCTTGATTCCGACAAACGAATCTGGGTTTATGTGGATGCCAGACATACCTGCCCCCAATGCATAGTCACCAACTGTAAGAATTTGGTGGAGGAATATATGATTTTTCATGGTTTGGGCTAAGCAGATTAGTTCGGTGTGAAGGACATCTTCCACTCCCTTCCTGACATACAATAGCATTCTAGGCGGTTCTGTCCCACATTCCACCTCACTAATGCTCTTGTGGCTGAATGAAAGCAATCATAACAATGTTTAACATCTGGTGACCCTTCCCAGAAGAATGGAAGGCTCCTCCAGCAGAAAAGCACCAACTCCATATTAATGCCCATGATTTTGGAATGAGATGTTCAACGAGCAGGTGTCCACATACTTTTAGCAATGTAGTGTATCTGAGGAGAAGACCATTACATTGGAACTTTGTTGTATTACATCATGTTTAGAGGTAGCAAACAGTGATAAACCTTCCCTTTCTATTCAGTAACCCTTGTGGCCTTACGGGTCAACCCCTGCTCATCCACTCTCCTCCTGAACTCTCCCACTGAGGCCTGAGCTCTGCCTCTGCCACGGGCCATAACACAAGGTTTATAGAGGCCAAATAAATAGATAAAAAGATGGAGTATAAATTACACCTGGTTTCAGTGGGCCACCTTGGAGGATGGAGCTGAATACAACTGAAGTAAAAGGAGTTGGCTGTGTTTTCTCTGCAAGCAGGTAAGAAGGCCTCCTGAGCACTATGAATAATGAAACAGTTACTGCTCTGTACAGATTTCACATGTCATAAAAATGGCTTTTTTAGTTGCTGTTAGACCTCTTACCTGTCTGCTGAGCTTACACAGAGGTCCGAGGCGTTTGTGAGGGCTCGTGAGGCACCCTCATGCCTCATAGACAGCCTTCCTAGTAACCCACAAAGGAAACTGGGTCTTGTATGGGAGGAGATGGAGGACCAAACTGTTAAGACTCCCATAGCTAGCTAAGACAGGCAGGCGGCCATCTTGAGCCTACTGTAATAATTATATTTCAGTGTATGAATTTTTTACTTTGAATTGCTAAAGCATATGTGTTGCAGTAAGTTTCCAGAAATCGAGAAGGCGGTGGATGGTTTTGTTGGTTTGACTAATTCTGTTTCAGTTTTGTGGCGGTGGTGAGTTTGCAGTAGGCTTCTGTCTGCTGCAAGATCATAGCCAGATTAGCTCATGCTCCAGTTGTCACACACACACATTCAAGATGGAGGAAATGTTTGAATAATTTATGTATGAATTTCCACACAGTGACCGAGGAGTGTGTTATTATTCCTCGAGGTTCCTCTCAGGACACGAGCAGTTTACCCATCTGTAATATCAACATGGGTTTGAAAAACTCACCCTGTCTCATACTGTGCACACTACACTATCTCTTTGTGCTGATTGCTTTCTCTTTCTCTGTCCCCTCTCTCTCTCTCTCTCTCTCTCTCTCTCTCTCTCTCTCTCCTCTCTCCTCTCTCTCTCTCTCTCTCTCTCACTCTCTCCTGCTATGCTTTGCTGCCTCTTTATTTCTGCCCTTTTGTTCCTCTCTCCTTTCTCTTGTTCTCTCTTTCCTTCTCTGAAGACTGAGCATGATATCCTCCTTTGAAAAGGTAATGATCTCGGTGTGTTAGTTACTTTGCACAGTGTGTGTTTTATTGCCTGCTGCATACTAACTCCCACAACTGAAGGAATGAGATGACACCTGCAGGGTCTGTGTGAGAGCTGCAGCCCCCTTCAGCCAGTAAAAATGATCAAAGGAATTACTGCACTCTGCCGCACAACACTGTCCGCCTGGCTAGGTATACATCCCTGACACCAAGTACACACACACACACACACACTAATTTTGTCACAGTAGTTCTTTTCCATGTGATCCTCCTGTGGAAATGTCCTCACTCTAAGTTGCCCTAGGCTTTCTACAACACTGACCACCTTGCAGATAGGAGGAAATGGTGACATGCATACATTCCAAATGAAAATCAGGTTTTCCATACCTCCACACAAATGATTCATACATAACTTCAACAGTTTCCCAATTAATATTTATTAGCTCTTTTCTTTATCAAGTAGCCACTTGTTTATATCAACAAAATGGTTTGAATCATTATTCATCTGGAATAGGTGTTTGTTTCTAGCATGATAATGAATCGTGATAAGATGTTATTAAAATAGATAATGTGAGTGAGCCTATCCTTTTTACAAAATACTAATGCTGGCTTATCTGTTACTGATGTAACTACAGTAATCTCTTGTATAGATTGCTGCGTCAAGCCTGATATCATGTGTGACTGTCAGTACACTCATGGGGCCTATAGGTCATACTTAGCTGTGTAGAGGATGTTACAGTGCAGAGTTATCAACATACAGTAAACCTGCACATCCAATCACCAGTCTATCCGTTCTCTCTTCATGTCTGGTTTCAGTCCATCTATCTTTCTTGTTCTCTCTCTCATTATCTTTTTAATTGCATACACCTTGTCTCTCTTTCTGTCACTGTATTTATCTGTCTCCTCCATTATCCCCTCTCTCTCTCTCTTTCTCTCTCTCTCCCCCTCTCTCTTTCTCCCTCTCCTCCTCTCTCCCCCTCTCTCTCTCCTCCTCTCCTCTCTCCCCCTTTCTCTCTCTCTCTTTCTCCTCTCCTCTTCTCCCCCTTCCTGCTCCCTCTCCTCCTCTCTCCCCCTCTCTCTCTCTCTCTTTTTCCCTCTCCTCCTCTCTCACCTCTCTCTCTCTCTCTCTCTCTCTCTCTCTTTCTCCCTCTCCTCCTCTCTCCCCCTCTCTCTCTCTGTCTGTCCCTCTCCTCCTCTCTCCCCGTCATTCCCTCTCTCCCAGGTGAGTCTCACTCCTCTCCTCTGCAGCATGTCCATTTTGTGTGGCTACACCAAGTGTGAACCAGGCAGCTGCTCTTGTCAGTGGGCCCAGTGTGGAGAGATTACATTTACTGCAGCCAGTCAACCTCATCTTTATTCACTCTCCCTTTCCGAGCAGAGACATGCTGATAAATGCAATTTCATTTCCTTTTAGGTACCCAGAATAATACTCTTTTATTTTTGTTAAATGGCCGCTCTGAAATGGCAACATGCAGAAATGATATGAGGGCCGACATTGATGGCAATGGGGAGTGGAGGAATGGAGAAATGGCTGTGCCGAGATGCAAAGCAGTTCTGAATTTTTCTCATTGTAATTGTAAATGATTATTGTAGTAAGCATATATTATTTTATTTCTTTTTCTGTCACGAACATAGAGCGCTCGAAGCTTAGAATGATGAAGTTATCATGGGAGCCATTTTAGTAAATTCCCTCTCTCTTCTGCCCCCTCCTCCCCTCCCTTCTCCTCCCTCCTCCTCCCCTCTCAGCGGTCCATTTTAAGAGCCACGCGGCTGCATGGTTTGGTGGGTAATTTCACTGGCTTTTCATGTACCGGGAGGCGAGAGTCCTCCTCCATTAGGTAGTGTCTTCTTGTGATGTATGCGCAGAACGGCAATCTGATGTTTATTCATACTTTCAGGCATTGCCTCAGCTAAGCCCTCTGATTTCGCCAAGGAACAAAACTAGGTGAGTTGAGACTTGGGCTTAAAGGCACAGAGACCCATCCCTACAGCACTTATTTCTCCCTCTCTTTCTCTCTTCCATCCCTCGTTTTCCCCATCTTCTTTTAAATTCTCCCCTGACGTTATTTCTGTCAGCTTTAATTTACTTGACCCGTAGTAAAAAGTGCTCGTGGTTGTTTCTGTGATTCTGCCGGCTGGCTCCCCATCGCCTCTGTACTTTGTTAAGGACTTTGATGAAAGATGAATTTGAAGTTTTTCTAGAAGGGCAGCATGTTAATGAAGCAGCACCACCATGAGACTAAATGCTGGCATTTTCTGGTCATGCACACAAGGGCACAGCATCCTAATTGCTAGTTATAGATTGCCTGCCCTTCCTCCACCTCCCAGAACCTCAGCCCAGCCCACCTGCTCACAGTGCTGACCAATCATTCTGTACAGCTCTGTAATGTTCGCCAAAGCACTATGCCTGTTGTTCACACCCCATTTTGTCTCCCAAATGAGCAATAAAGTAACCATCATTTAGCTAGTCCCTATTGTCTTGTAAATACTTTTTAATGATAATCAAATCCATCCATCACGCCAACACACGTCCATGCAGTTCTGAAATGAACTCCTCCTATGACCAGATGGGGTCTATTTATAATCCCAATACCAAGTTGCAACAAGTGTGGTGCCTTTCACAACAGTACATGCATCATCATGTGTATGTGTAAGACTGTATATGTGACGCTACTACTGTGTGTGTGTGTGTGTGTGTGTGTGTGTGTGTGTGTGTGTGTGTGTGTGTGTGAACCTGCACGTGGAGATTAGATTGAAAGCCTCAGAGCCTTGAGGCAGTAGCGCCACCTGTCACTACTAGCAGACTGCTGCATAGCTTCTAAATGGTGGCTCTTATAAATGGGTGGTTGGATGGGGGCCCATGGAGATCCATTGTGTAGCTCAGACCCCACACAGGAACATGGAGGATATACAATAGAGAACTGGTAGCACTTGTAGGACATTATTATTGAGCACTGTTTGTTTTGTACAGGCCCCACACAGCATATAGCCCATCTTTGTAACATGAGCCATTGAAAGCCCAAAAGCACCCCCAACGCCCCCTTCTTCACCCCCCTCTCTCCATGTTTGGTGTGAGCAGTTTAGGCGCACACATGAGCCCTGTTTTATTTTTGGGCTGACCATAGAGGTGCACTGGAGCATAGTGAGGCAAATAACTCCCCACTTTTGGACTTAACATATGTAATGTTGCATTAATCAACAGCGGCCCACCTTGAGCCGTGCATATTCAAGCGGATATTATAAATAATGCAAATGTGGCGGCCGCCTCAAATGCCCAAAGAAGGCGAGGGAGCAGGAGGGGGCGAGGGCGGGAGCGAGAAGGGCGGAGGACGGCTGGCTAACGACTATTGTGGTGCTGTCAAGTTGATTTGCATGAAAAAGGTGGAGCTAATTGCAACATTTAGCTGCAGTGTGGTGATAATACAGAACAGGATTACTAAAGGACCGGGCTTTAATGCGCCAAGGATTTCCTAGGGTTTGGAGAAACCACCACCACCTTCTGTTTCTGTATGAGCCATTCACAGCCACCACTCACCCACTGTCTGGCAGTCGTGGCATATCCATCACAACACACACACGCACTGCCTGAATCACCGTTCAGCACCCGCTGCTCACCAGTCAAACCAACCATACCATATTATGTGTCATTACATTGACCAGCTCTGCAGAAGATGGAGCAAGTAAAAGTTAACTGCACTGGAGGGCTAAGGGTGCAGAAAAGTGTTGCATGAGGTGTTGGGGTGTTGGGGTTACTGGAGCTGCAGAGAGGCAAACCTTCTCTGCCCCTTTAATAATAAATGATTATGAGGCTCAATCCAATTCGGTAGAAGTGGCTATTTCAGCAGTGGAGTTCTGTATTAAAGGTCTTTGTTTTGCTTTAGTGTGATCACAAAGGGTACTGTGTATGTTAACATGCCTGGTGAAAATGGTCTCTGTTATTACCATTAACAATCACCAGGCCCCACCCAGGAGTGGATCTGGGGCTCTCAACCAGTTTTCAGTGGCCTTTGTGCCCCCCACTAAACAGTGATTTTATAAACCCTGCTCATAATCACATTGGGGTGGAGGAAACGATTGAGTGTGTGCTTGTGTCAGCAGTCAGAGTACTTTGTTGTGTCTGTGCTTGTGAGACGACT
>NW_025540309.1:0-7743 GCF_020615455.1 Coregonus clupeaformis | reverse complement strand
GTCCCCTGGGGCCCTTTGGTAAATATGCAAGTAGATTTTCTTCTACATGTTTGCCAGTAAAAGGAAAAACAATATTTTGTTAATGGTTGGACAGTTCCTCCAAATGGATTGAAGTTTTCCCCACCTCTAGTTTTATTAGAAGAAGTGTATTGCTGTTGTGTTGTTTGTTTGTGTTTGTCTTGCTTCAATACAAATCTCACCACAGATTGGGTCTGCTGGATGGTCGATTTTTCTCAGGATTAGCCCTCTAACTCCCCGCACCCTGTAACTTGGTGAGATCGCCAAGATGATAGGGGGGCCAATTTGGAGGAATAAAAATGTTTTCAACTGTGTGTTGTTATTCTCTTTGACATTTGTATTGCTAGAAGTATTGGTAGTAGTAATTAGTCATACAGTAAATAATTTGTCATTTGTTGTTCAAACTGTTGTTCTGGTCTGTCCTCTTCGGACGTTATGGCGAAGGTGACCACAGATGGTATCTAGAAGCATGGAAGGGATAACGGTCGAGAACAGTGTGAACTCACCCCCTTTAACCGGCTGGGAAGTAATGGCGACAATGGCTTCACTATGGTCCTCGTCTCTACCGAGACCTGGAGTCCGAGCCAGCAACCTGTACACAGCATCCAATGGGGTTATCAACTGCCTTTCTCTCATGCCTTTTCTCTCAGGGATGCGACATGAGTCCACGGAAGTGAGCATGGAGAGATTCATCCAAACTTCTCCTCTCATGCTGCTGGTGAACTTTCAGGAAAATGGACAAGACATAATGGACTGTATAGGACAGTGGCGGCTCAGGTGGGAGGGACATTATCAAGGGCCATCCACTTTGAACATGTGCCATTGGGAGGACGAACTGAAACGGCAGAAGAATGAGTGCCGAGAGGGAGGGGTGTGGTCAACCGTGCCCGTAATTAATTTAGGCTTATCCAAAATTAATTTGGGGGTATCAGGTTGATTGTGGAGGTCTGCATACTGCAACATGTATAGTAATTTAGACTAGAAATACATTGAGATAGCGATCTGTCATTAACATGCCACTCGCGACAAAAGCTCCAGCTGAAATGTAATTGCCAGAATCCATAAATGAAATTGTGTAATGAAGCATATGTAGTAATCAAGGAAGTGAAGGTCTTAAGCCATGGTTTTGCCAAGAAGGATTTGTGACGTCACGAGAGGGCTACACAGCTTTCAGCGGGATTGCTCTGGCAGTGCAAGGAGACCAGGTTCAACCAAAACAAGGATTTTATTAAAGGTCTTGGAAACTAACGAAAGTATAACACAATTCTGTTCTCTGGTGCTCTTAAGGTTTAACAGTTCAGGGATGTCTCTTCCACATCCAAAATCATAACTCTCCCTCGCTTCAAATAACTTTTCCCCAGTCTTACTGTATTCCACGTTGCAGCTAGTGGCCAACCCAGCAAAAAGTCCTTCCAAATGTCTTCACGTATTTCCACAGGTGCATATATCCAAAGGTGAGTATTTCCAAAAGGTAAGTATCTCCAATCCTTATATTCCTCATGAAGTGGACGTGCAGTAATTCTTGTCTCCAGAGAGCCCAGGTTGGAGACCGGTCTCTTCCCTTCAACCCTTCAGCTCATCAGCTCCTCATTTGTTTCAGCTGCGTGGGAAGATTGGCCATAGAGGGGTAAGTTCCCGACCATACCAGCAGATGGAGCCATAGCTGTCTGGGCTTGGTAGCCACCTCAGGGGGATGTAACGCCTCCAGGACAGCCTCTCGTGATCACACATCCTCTCGGACCGACGCCCTCGGTCGCAAAGGCAGCGAAGAAGGCATCACGCCGGGAGAGGGCGGTCTGCATTGCCGGTGCCGGCCAGGTGACTGCTCTCTCTTTCCCAACTCCTCCAACTCTAGGACCAGGGACCTCAGCCTCCTGTTGTCTCTCCTGAGTTTCTTACTGAACGCATCAGCCTTGGTTTTAGCAGAGTTTAGCTTCTGTTGAGCAGCTTTCAGTTCCTTCTCTCTCTGCCTCCGCATTCTTCATCTTGTTCTCCAACACCTTGTACTTCTCCTCTGCCTCTTCTGACCCTTACTACTGCGCAGGGTCTCCTCACACTCCTCGATGGTCCTGCGCAGCCCTCCAGCTCCTCCTGTTGCTTAGGGAAGGAGCTCTGCTGGAGTTTAGCCTGAGGATATCTAACCTTCTGTCTTCATGTCTAACTGTTGCTTTAACAAACGATACCTCAGCGGTCCCCTTCAGACCAGACAGTTCCTTTGTCTCCAGATTCTGTAGCTCCGCCTCTGTGTCGGTTCGGGCACCTGCCATCCTTATCAGATGCCCATAAGAGTGGGTATAATCGAGGATTGCACCGAGCCTTCCCAGGATGAGTCTTGCCTCTCCGTTTCCGAGGTACTGGTTATCCTCTCCTGAGACTCTCTCCAGAGTGGGTAAAGGCTGGGCAGTCTCGTCCAATTAGGACAGGGTACGGGAGGGAATCAACCACCTCCGCTGCCGTGTGTATGGTTCTCGGTGTGCTGGTCATTGTAAGTTCAGTAATGGGGTATTCTCTGGTGTCCCCATGGACACAGGAAACTGGGAGGACTTTTCCCGGGGGTCAGACACGTTGGGCCCACCAAATCCTACGCACCAGGGTGGCCCGGCTACCAGAATCCAGTAAGGCTTCCACATCATGGTGATTCACAAAGCTGGTCGGGCAGGTGGGGGGTCGATCTGGCCGCCATCTACGACTCCCCAAGAGCGAGGCAAAAACGGTGTGGGGTGCTGAGCTGGAGGACTCCGCAGTGGGCATAGGTTCATCGGCTGGTTTCCACACTGCCAGGAGATATGTCCCATCTCCCCACACCGGTAACACTGTCGAAGCCCCTCCCGGTGTATCTTCCTTGACCCGCCTGGTTTCTGGCTCCCTGAGCCGGTATAAAGTCCTGACGGGCTGGGTTCGAGACCTTAGTCCTTTGGACGGGTTCTTCCCATTTGTGGTGGGGCCGCCTTCCTGGGGGTCTTTTCGGGAAGCATTCAGCATCTCCGCCAGGCCTGGTACTTTTCCACAGTTTCCACGGTCAGATCAGCCGTGGTCAAGGCCTGTTGACTGATGAACCGCTTAACCTCATAAGGCAGGGCGCGTAGGTAACGATCCACCACAACGGCCTCCACCACCGCCGCTGCTGTATTCCTCTGCGGATCCAGCCATTTCTGCGATTCGGACAAGTTCATGCATCTGCGCCCGAGGAGGTTGGTCTGGCTGGAAGGTCCAGCTGTGAAAGCGCTGGTCCATACCAAACTTTGTGAGTCCATATCTGCTGAGGATCTCAGACTTCAGGGCATCATAGTCAGTAACCTGGTCAGGGCCCAGTCCCGACAGCATTCAGCTGGCCTCCGGTTAGGCAATAACAGACCAACCCACTGTTGCTTGGGCCAGGCTTCCTAGTGGCCGGGTCTTCAAATGCATGCAGGTGCTGCCTCAATGTCATCGGCTCCCATCTAAGATATAAAGTCACTTGCCTTTATTACGGTATTTTGGACCACCCTCTGTCTCTGCAACTGCAAATTCCTCTGTCTTCAGAAGGCTGGCTTCTTTTGCTCCTCCAAGAGAGCCTACGTTTGCTTGCATCTGGGCTTGCTGGCCAGCAACAAGGGCTTTCAATATGTCCTCCATTTCAGCCGGCGGGGGAGCCTACGGCCAACTTGGAAAAACTGGGCATCAAACCTCTGGGTATCCTCTTCCTCTTGACATGCACTATTAACGCTGAGCGTGCCCGTATTCTCCACCATCTGGGTGACGCCACGAGGCTACACAGCTTTCAGCGGGATTGCTCAAGTAGTGCAAGGAGACCAGGTTCAACCAAAAACATGATTTTATTAAAGGTCTTGGAAACTAACGAAAGTATAACACAATTCTGTTCTCTGGTGGCTCTTTAAGGTTTTAACAGTTCAGGGATGTCTCTTCCACATCCAAAATCATAACTCTCCTCGCCAAATAACTTTTCCCCAGTCTTACTGTATTCCACGTTGCAGCTAGTGGCCAACCCAGCAAAAAAGTCCTTCCAAATGTCTCTCACGTATTTCCACAGGTGCATATATCCAAAGGTGAGTATTTCCCAAAGGCATTTCTCAAAATCCTTATATTCCCATGGAAGTGGACGTGCAGCACTCTTGTCCTCCAGAGAGCCCAGGTTGAGACCGTGTCTCTTCCCTTCCAACCTCAGCTCATCAGCTCCTCATTTGTTTCAGAGCTGGGTGGGAAGATTGGCCATGTCAGAGGGAGTTCCCACCATACCAGCAGAGATGGAGCCAGGCTGTCTGGGTTTGCAGCCACCTCAGGGGGATGTAACGTCCCTCCAGGACACAGCCTCTCGTGACATCACACATCCCCTTCCTTGGACCGACGTCCTTGCCGGGTAAAGGCAGCAAAGAAGGCATCACGGGAGAGGGCGTCCGCATGCCGTGGTGCTTGCCAGACTGCTCTCTCTTCAACTCCTCCAACTCTAGGACCAGGGACTCAGCCTCCTGTTGTCTCTCCTTGAGTTTCTCTTACTGAACGCATCAGCCTTGGTTTTAGTAGAGTTTAGCTAAAAAGAGCAGCTTTCAGTTCCTTCTCTCTCTACCCGCATTCTTCATCTTGTTCTCCAACACCTTGTACTTCCTCTGTTTTCTTCTGACCTCCTTACTACTGCGCAGGGTCTCTCACACTCCTCGATGGTCCTCCAAAGTAGCCTCCTCCAGCTCCTCCTGTTGCTTAGGGAAGGAGCTCTGTTGGAGTTTAGCCTGAAGGATATCTTAACTCTTCTGTCTTCATGTCTAACTGTTGCTTTAACAAACCGATACCTCTCAGCGGTCCCCTCAGACCAGACAGTTCTTTGTCCAGATTCTGTAGTCTGCTCTGTGTCGGCCCGGGCACCTGCCACATCCCTATCAGGAGGCCCGGGCGGGAGTGAGTAACTCGGAGGATTGCACCGGAGCCTTCCCAGGATGAGTCTTGCCTCTCGCTTCCGAGGTACTGGCTATCCTCTCCTGAGACTCTCTCCTCCAGAGTGGGTAAAAGGCTGGGCAGTCTCGGCCCAGTTCAGGGACAGGGATCGGGAGTGGAATCAACCACCCCCGCCGCCGCGTTATGGTTCCCCGTGTGCTGGCCACAAGTTCAGTAATGGTATTCTCTGGGTGTCCCCATGGACACAGGAAACTGGGAGGACTTTCCCCCGGGGTCAGACACGTTGGGCCCACCAAATCCTTACGCACCAGGGTGGCCCGGCTACCAGAATCCAGTAAGGCCTCCACATCATGGTGATTCACAGTTACCGGGCAGGTGGGGGTCGATCTGGGCCGCCATATCTACGACTCCCAAGAGCGAGGCAAAACGGGTGTGTGGGTGCTGAGCTGGAGGACTCCGCAGTGGGCATAGGTTCATCGGCTGGTTTCCCACACTGCCAGAGATATGTCCCATCTCCCCACACCGGTAACACTGTCGAAGCTTCTCCTGGTGTACTCTCTGACCCGCTTGTTTCTGGCTCCCCTTGGAGCCGATAAGTCCTGACGTGGTTGGGTTCGAGACCTTGGGGTCCTTTGGACGGTTCTTCCCATTTTGTGGTGGGGCCGCCTCCTGGGGGTCTTTTCGTAAGCATTCAGCATCTCCGCTGTGGCCTGGTACTTTTCCACAGCTTCCACGGTCAGATCAGCCGTGTCAAGGCCTGTTGACTGATGAACCGTTTTGCTTCCCAAGGCAGGGGGCGCGCAGGTAACGATCCACCACAACGCCTCCACCACCGCCGCTGCTGTATTCTTCTGCGGGATCCAGCCATTTCTGCGATTCGACAAGTTCATGCATCTGCTACCGAGGAGGTTGGTCTGGTTGGAAGGTCCAGCTGTGAAAGCGCTGGGCCATACCAAACTTTGTGAGTCCATATCTGCTGAGGATCTCAGACTGTGGGCATCATAGTCAGTAACCTGTCAGGGCCCAGGTCCCGACAGCATTCAGCGATTCCCCGGTTAGAAAGGGGGCTAACAGACCAATCCCACTGTTGCTTGGGCCAAGCTTCCTAGTGGCCGTGGCCTCAAATGCATGCAGGTATGCCTCAATGTCATCGGTAGCTCCCATCTTAGATATAAAGTCACTTGCCTTTATTACGGGAATTTTTGACCATCTTCTGTCTCTGCAACTGCAATTCCTCTGTCTTCAGAAGCGTTGGCTTTCTTTTGCTCCTCCAAGAGAATACGTTTGCTTGCATCTGGGCTTGCTGGCCAGCAACAAGGGTTTTAACATGTCCTCCATTTCAGTCGGGCGTGGGAGCCCACGCCAACTTGGAAAACTGGGTGATCAAACCGAGTCCTCCTCTGACATGCAATTATTAACGCTTGAGCGTGCTCCGTATTCTCCACCATCTGTGACGCGTGTGACGAGAGGCTACACAGCTTTCAGCGGGATTGCTCAAGTAGTGCAAGGAGACCAGGTTCAACCAAAACAAGGATTTTATTAAAGGTCTTGTGGAAACTAACGGTAGCATAACACAATTCTGTTCTCTGGTGGCTCTTTGGTGCTAACAGTTCAGGATGTCTTTTCCACATCCAAAATCATAACTCTCCCTCGCTCAAATAACTTTTCCCCAGTCTTACTGTATTCCACGCTTTTTGCAGCTAGTGGCCAACCCAAAAAGCAAAGTCCTTCCAAATGTCTCTCACGTATTTCCACAGGTGCATATATCCAAAGGTGAGTATTTCCCAAAGGTAAGTATCTCCAAATCCTTATATTCCTCATGGAAGTGGACGTCAGCACTCTTGTCCTCCAGAGGTTTCAGGTTGGAGACCTGTGTCTCTTCCTTCCAACCCTCAGCTCATCAGCTCCTCATTTGTTTCAGCTGCGTGGGAAGATTGGCCATAGAGGGGTGGAGTTCTGACTGGCCAGGCAGATGGAGCCATAGTTGTCTGGGTTTGCAGCCACCTCAGGGGGGATGTAACGTCCTCCAGGACACAGCCTCTCGTGACATCAACACAGATTGTACAACCCAGAATGAAGGGTTTGAAATGATGAAGTGTCTGGTTTTATGCTGATTTCTTACTTGAATAGAAGTATAGAACCTTTTGATAGAAGCTATAATTCATCGCTTACCTTAAAATGTAATGATAATTATCACAGATTGAGTGAGGAGGGAATGTGATGGAAAATGTTATGTTTGTGCTTTTCTATTAACCAATTTCTGTGTTCATGCAAGTGACTGATTGAACGATCACTATTGGTATCTGCAATTTGGCAGTACGCCCAGACCCTTGTTTTGAGAACGAAAGATATCTCAGTTTCAAGGTCTCAGTTTAGAGAGAAGAAGCCTCGTGAGGTAATTGGTCTGTCACATGCATGAACCAGTATTGGTTGGTCACATGAATGAAGCAAACGCACGTTCAATTAATTATGAATGATGAATAAGCTTAATCATGCAAATATTACTTTCTGTGTAAGCAGTATATAAGAGAACCAACGGACCAGAGCTCCTGATCAAATCAAATCAAATCAAATCAAATTTTATTGTCAAGAGTGCGCCTAATACAACAAGTGCAGACATTACAGTGAAATGCTTACTTACAGCCCTTAACCAACAGTGTTTTATTTTAAACAAAAAAGTAAGAATAAAAACAATAACAAAAAAAAGTGTTGAGAAAAAACAAAGAGCAGAAGTAAAATAAAGTGACAGTAGGGAGGCTATATACAGGGGGGTAACGGTGCAGAGTCAATGTGCGGGGGCACCGCTATTTGAGGTAGTTGAGGTGCATTGAGTTGGTT
>NW_025540308.1:0-7763 GCF_020615455.1 Coregonus clupeaformis | reverse complement strand
ATATTGCTGAGATATGGCTATATGCCTAACTAAGCTCAATATTGTTAAAATGTCTCTACTAAATACTGTTTTTGTTTATATTTATTTCACCTTTATTTAACCAGGTAAGCCAGTTGAGAACAGGTTCTCATTTAACTCAAACCTGGCAAGATCTGGCTTAAGCATTTAATAAAAACCTGATTACATACGGTTAAAAACATAATTCAAAAACCCAAAATTATACCAGTGTGTGCAAATTAGCAAATTATGGAGTAAAAAACAATAATATTTTCTAGTGCAAAATAATTACAATAGTATTAACTGATACTCTCAAACAACTAAATAAATAACAATATAGGGATGAAGTAGTTGGGTGAGCTAATTTCAGATGGGCTGTGTACAGACAGTATGTATGGTGCTCTGACAACTGATGCTTAAAGTTATTTAGAGAGATATAAGTCTTCAACTTCAGAGATTTCACCAATTTGTTTCCAGTCATTAACCCACAGAACTGGAAGGAATGGCGGCATGAAAGGAGAGGTGTTGGCTTTGAATAATTATTGATCAGATATGCCTGCTGGAGAAGCAGATTACGGGTGCAGTGGTAGTGTGGCCGCTAAGATATGGCGGAATTTGCTAGCAGTGATTTATAGATGGCCTGAGCCAGTAGGTTTTATGACGAACATGCTGTGAGAACCAGCCTTAACAAATGCGTTTGTCACAGTGGTGGGTAGTGGCACGAAGCTTTGGAGATAGCAGGATATGCCCTGATAACTATCAAATTTGCTGATGATGAAGTGTTGGAGGCTATTTGTAAATACACCATGCCAGTCAAGGATCGGTGAGATAGTCAGTTTTATTAGAGGCATGTTTTATGTTTGAGTGAGGGAGGCTTTGGAAGCGAAATAGGAAGCCGATTCTAGATTTAACTTTGGATTGGTCTTTATGTTAGTCTGGAGATTGTTTACAGTCTAACCAACACCTAAGGTATTAGTTGTCCACATGCTCTAGGTCAGACCCGTCAGTGGTATTGTGGGTGTTGGGTGCCAGCTTATGGCCGATTCTGATTGAAAAGCATGCATTTAGTTTTACTAGTGTAGCTAAGTGTGTTAGAAGATGCTATATACTAACTTAGCTCAATATTATTTAAGAATCTATTTTGCCTGTAACTCAACCTCCTTAACTCGTCAAATCAAATCAGTTCATATTTGCCACATGCGCCCGAATACAACAGGTGTGTTCCCTGACCATCCCCCCACCCACCCAAACCCTTAACCAACAATGCCCAGTTTCTGAGAAAAATATTTAGCACTCCCCGGGATTGGTGTGGTATTGTAATGCTGATTAGCATACTGTTGTAAGTAACGCAACTTTATGAACATTGACATGTCTTATATGGGCAAAAACCTTACATTCTTGTTAATCTAACTGCACTGTCAATTTACTATTTATTACAGTGGCTGTCACCATGCTATTGTTTGAGGAGTGCACAACAACAACCGTATAACTATTGGTTTGATACATTCACTCTGTTGTTGGTCTTTTCTGTCATCCCTAAGGGTCCCAAGATAAAATTAGCATAATTTGCTCTTGACCATCAGTCTCACCCCTTCAGCCATCTAGATGTGGAAAGTTAGTGTATAAGCTAATGATCCATCATGTAAACATTCCTGAATTAACTTACTTTTTTATATACCATATCATTTCTGTATGTTCTCTACTCGTTATGTGCCAGAAAATTATAAATTACCAATTCACATTTAGGCGGACTTTATACAAAATAATCCCAATATTACAATGCTTCACTGGATCAATCAGAAACTTTGCACACACACTGCTGCCATCTAGTGGCAATTGATGCCTACACCTAATATTATATTGTGGCCTTTTCTCTTGTTTCAAAGATGATGATCTTATTTTACCAATCAAATTATTATATTCTCCCACATTATTTCATTTCCCCAAGTGTTTCCTATCAGAAATGTGATATCAATATTATATCATTGCTTCAGGTCCTGAGCTACAGGCAGTTAGGTTGGATATGTCATTTGAGCAAAGGGTGAAAAGGTCCATCCTTAACAGGTTTAATAAAATAATTAAAGAGCAGGTAAAATAAAAGAACGTGGGAGGTATACCAGAAGTACGGTGCAGAAGTCATGTGCTTGGGACTTTTTGATTTGATCGAGTAATTGAGTAATATATACATGGGTAGAGTTAAATAAATTGTATGGATAATAAACGGTAGCAGCAGCGTAAAGAGGATATGGGTTGGGGATGGTGCATGGCTTGGGGGTAGAAGTCCCACCCAGAGCCTTTTGTACCTGGGCTGGCGGCTCTGGTAGCACTTGCCGTGGGCAGCAGAGAAGACTAGTCTATGACTAGGGTGGTTAGATCTTTGACAATTTTGCCTTCCTCTCGCCTGTTATAGAGTCTGACCAGCTGATGATGGCGGGCGTCGCATTACCCTCTGGGTGCTTGGTGGCAATAATTCATGCCAGGCAGTGTGTGATGCAACTGATTTATAATTTTGTCTCTTAACACGAGAATCTGAGACCCATGCCAAAATATTTTCAGTCTCCTGAAGAGGAATAGGCCCTGTGTGGCTCAGATGGTTAACTGGTGTTTGTTGCCAGAAGGTTGTGAGTTGTTTACGGGGCCAGTATGAAAAATGTATGCACTCACTAACTGTAAGTCGCTCTGAATAAGAGCGTCTGCTAAATGACTAAAATGTAAAATATAGCTAATAGGCTTTGCAGGTGCCCTCTTCACGACTGTCTTGGCATTTATCTTAGACCCGATGATTGGGTGGTGATGAACACCAAAGATCTTGAAGCTCTCAACCTGTTCACTACAGCCCCGTCGATGAGAATGGGGGCGTGCTCCAGTCCTCTTTTTTTTTCCTTTATCACAATCCTTCTCAGCACATACCTAAAAATAAACCTACATACCTATAACATTATTAAAGGAAATGCTGCTAGCTTACTTGTATGTTAACATAGCTAGTTTCTGTTATTAATTCAACATGAGTAATTAAAGATTTTCTAGCTAAATGTTAGCTAAGCGCTTTCTCTGTTTGGCTTAGCATGTTGCTCTACAGTTTAATGTTACAAGATTCTCAGTTTAAACCTCCCATTTCAAAAGAGATTGTGCATCTGTTAAACTACGGCCATTACCTGCAAAACCTGATTATCACTAAACCCAATCAGATTATTTTCTGCCCTTTGAACAAAGTTACTACACTTTGTCTATCCCAAATCGTTCTCCAGCTGGCCACAAAAATTCTAAAACCAACATATAGGCCACCTGGCACCAAAATTGTAATTTAAAATCAATAGATGTCAACTGTATTTTCCAGCTGCCTATGGAGATTAAATAGTCAGCAGCCAACCTGTGTGCTTTATGTGGCTGGGTCCCAAATGTCGTAGTTCATTAATACAAATTGGTGCAGTTTGGACGCAAGCGGAGAATCACATCTGTTGTGGTATTGGTCGAACAACGGTCACGACCATCTGTTGTGGTATTGATCGAACAACGGTCGACAGAGACATCTGTTGTGGTATTGATCGAACAGCGGTCGGCGAAGCACATCTGTTGTAGTATTAGTGTTCAGGAATAGCGGTCGGCAGGAACATCTGTTGTGGTATTAATTCCAACGGTGGCCAGAGACATCTGTTGTGACATTGATAAACCTCTTACTTGTGTATTTATTATAAGTGAGAGACATCTGTTGTGGTATTGATCGAACAACAGTCGGCAGAAGATATCTATTGTGATATTGTATCCACTTGATGCACAGAGACATCTGTTATTATAACGTCGACAGAAACATCTGTTGTGTATTGATACGTGGCAGGGAACATCTGTTGTGGTATTGATAACACGGTGGCGGAGCATCTGTTGTGTATTGATCAACAGCAGTCGATAAAGAACATCTCTTCTGTCATTAAATCTAAGCGAGAGACAAGGGGATAATTTCACATTTCTACCCCAGCTGGTGTTTTTGTTGAACAGCGAGATCAGCAAAGTGTTTGTACCTATTTATTTAAGCCACATAAGTTGCCTATGTCAGCGAAACCTCTATATCGAGAAAAAAAGAAAAGAGAGAGAGAGAGGAGGAGAGAGAGAGAGAGAGAGAGAGAGAGAAGAGAGGGGGGAAAACGGATGATGTTTTGTTTGTGACTAATTGTGCAGGTGCATTGATGTCTGTACACGTACCTTGCTTATCACATTGTCCAGGCCAGACAGTCTCACATTCCCTTTTCTGGCTCCAGGGTGACATCTTTAGTCCTCTGCAACAATTGTATTTCTGTGTTTCTGTTTTTGCTCAAATCATTTTCAAATGTCGCTCTCCCTTCCTTCCCCCTCCAATGTCCCCTTGAGAAGTAACCTGATTAATCAGCCTGATTACTGCTTTACTAGGAGGGAAAAGCCTTTGTATACGTCCCAAATGGCACCTATTCCCTAAATAGGGCCCTGGTCTTGTCGTGCACCTATGTATATATAGGGGAATATGAAGATTGTCCTCAAGGCTTTCTGGTCTAAAGTAATTGCCTGTAGAGATAGGGTGCTACATAGGGCCCTGATCACAAGTAATTTCGTATGCTATAAGAACTCAAATTGTCATAAGACTCTGTTACTCTTAAATATAATTGTACTATATAGAGATTAAGTGTCATAGGGCTCTGGTCTAAAGTAGTGTTTACATATAAAATATTTCTCTGGAATAGATCACCCAAGTAGTGCACTATAGGGAGAATAGGGTGTCCGGCTCTGGTCTATGTGATGCACTATGTAGGGAATAGGGTGTCTGTGGGGCTCTGGTCTAAAGTAGTGTACTATTTGCAAATGGTCTAAGTAGCACTATATAGGGAATACAGGTACCTCTTAAGTAGTCTATTGGGAATAGGGTGCCATATTTTATAGATCACTCGAAGTGAGCCACTATATCATAGAATAGGGTGTTTCATGGGCCTATACTATAGTGCACTATATTGGGAATAGGGTGCCATAGGGCTCTGGTCAATAGTGCACTATATAGGGAATAGGGTGTCATAAAACTTTATTTACATAATTACTATATAGGAGCCTGGTGCCACTAGGGCTCTGAATGCAAAATATGTCACTATATGGAATGGTTATCTTAGTGCACTATATAGGGAATAGGGTGCCATGAGCCTATCCACAAGTAGTGTACTATATAGAATGAAGTGTCATGGGCTCTGTCCATTTTATCAGGTCAGTGCCATGAGGCCTGGTCACCAAAGTAGTGCACTATATGGGAATAGGGTGTCATGGGGCTCTGTCATTAGTAATTGTACTATGAGGCTAAGGTGTCCTTAGGGCTCTGGTGCATTGGTGTCCCTTGGGAATAGATGTCATAGGAGCTCTGGTCACAGTAGTGCTGCATATAGGAATTGTTTTTGGGCTCTGGTCACAGTAAATTTCCCTATGAAGAATAGGGTGTCATAGGGCTCTGGTCACAAGTAATTGTACTATATATAGGGAATAGGGTGTCATAGGGGCTCTCATGATGCAATTGATGTACTATGGGAATAGGTACCATAGGGCTCTGGTCTAAGTAGTGCACTATATGGGAATAGGGTGCCATAGGGCCCTGGTCACAAGTAGATGCTATATATAGGATGGTTCATAAACAGTACGTGAGTGCCTCATATGGAATTTCCTAGGGCTCTGATTCAAATAATTGTACTTGTAATTCTGTGGGCTCTGGTGCAATAGTGTACTATTTCTGGGAATCCGGGTGCCATAGGGCTCTGGTCTAAAGTAGTGCAGTATGAGAATAGGGTGCCATGGGGCCCACAGTCACAAGTAGTACTATATATGAAATATAAGATTGTCTGAGACTCTGTCCACTTTACTATATAGGAAATAGAGATTCCATGACTCTGTCTAAGTGGTGCACTATATGTCCATAGGCCTGGTCACAAAAGTAGTGCACTATATGGGTGTTGTCATAGGACTCTGAAGTGCAAGTAATTTATTACCCCGAATCGTCATAGGGCTCTGTTAATTTATATTAAGAGGCCAAGTTATCATGAATAAATTCTGCGCAGTAGTGTACTATATAGGGAACTCAGGGTGTCGTGAATCTGGTCTAAAGTAGTGCACTATATTGGGAATGCCAGGTGCTCACAGGCTCAGTCTCAGTATTTACTTTATATGTAGAATAGATGTTGGGCTCTGGTCTAAAACAGTTTACTATATGAGAATAGGGTGTCATAGGGCTCTGTACATTAAGTGGTGCACTGTGCAGGAATAGTTGCCATTTGGACTCAACTTAATACTCTACACACACCCATTCTGTCCTCTCCCATATTAACTGAATTAATTACTAGAAGATGTTTTCAGGAGAGGGTTTTGCTCAAGTGAGCTTGGCTCTGTAAAAACAGCTGAGTTGAGAGGGATTTCAGGGAGGGTTTTGCTCAAGTGAGGCTCTGTAAACCCAGCTGAGTTGAGAGGAGAGGATTGTCATGACTTCACCCTTGAGAGGCTCTTGCACTCCCCTCTTCATTCACATTTCACGTTACTGATACCATATATAACCATGCCATTCCACATATATCTCATTCATTTGTCTTGTCTTGTCAATTACACACCTGGTTCTTATCCTTCATTAGTATGTGTATAAGTGTTCCCTCCTGCCCCCTTGTCTTTGTAGGTGATTGTTTTATTGTGAGTTTAGTGTAGCTCGGTGGGAACTACCATTCCTTATGTGCGGGTAGATTATTTCCCCTGTGTGCCTGTGCTGTTTGTCGCTATCCGCGCAACTGTGTCTGACGGAATAAGCTCTTGGATCTTTTCCAGAATCACTTTACCAGCAGGCTGTAGTCAGCGGGGAGAGGAAGCACTGTCTGTTTCGACAGCACGGGTCCAGGAGCATTCACCGATGCTGGCGAGGGAAGCGATGGTTCAGGTTCTTCAGGTGTCCAACTCAGAGGAAGAACCCGATCTGATTATTCATGTGCTGGTCCCCAATACCGGAGGATCCGGTTATCGCCGGAGTTCGACGGCGCTCGCCAGTCCCTCCACTGGAGTCTCCAGCATCAGGCCAGTGTTCGGGAAGGTGTCCTTTTCCTCTTGCAAAGCCCTGCACTGAAGTACGGTTTTGAATGACGGTTGGAGGGCGCTTCAAAAGTTATTCACTCTTTTAATATCTTCATTGCCTTCGAGGCCAGGCGGCTGGTCGCAGGGCGGGCCACATTTATCGGTCCGGGTGGGCACGCCCTGATCTACCATTTCCGGTGCCATCTGCGGCAGGGCATCGCACTATTGCGAGTGTTGTTCATCCTGCACACAATTGGCATGCCCAATATGTTGGGCAACCTGCTGGCAGCCGAAGGGCGTCTGGTAGGGAGTCTGCCGTTCCCATCCCACCAACTCGGATCCCAGGCTGATGGAGCTAGGTGGAGCAGCAGATCCGACCCTCTGACAGCCGCGAAGGCACAATCCACCACCCGTCAAATCGTCCGTTACCGGAGCTGGACGCCACATCCCCAGTATCGTCCCTTACTTTTCCACCTCTCATGCCCGGCCTGTTGTTCCCCGGCGTAGCAAGCTCCCGTTCGTTCAGGCGCAGCTGGGAACTTTGGCATTCTGCGCCGTCAAGGCATTCCATTGGTTCTTCCGCCATCACGATATAACCATTAAGTCTTTTTGGAATTACTGCACCAAATCCTGACCCAACTTGTTGTGAGCAAGGTTACTTTTCTATTATTGAGTCTCCTGCTTTCCCTGTGGTATTAGTATCCCTTGGCTGGCACTCC
>NW_025540307.1:0-7772 GCF_020615455.1 Coregonus clupeaformis | reverse complement strand
TAAGGGAGGAGGAGGGACATGTTCAAGACAGGAAACACAACGAAGAGTGCTGTGAAGTCATCAGCTGCTGCTCCTGTTGCTACAGTTTGTGAAGAAGCTAATACTGAGATAGAAGTGCTGAGGAAAAGAGCCAAAAGGTTTGAAAACTGAAATGACACGCCCCATGTCTGCTAACGCCACAGCAGCCTACCTGACACACAAAGGTCTGATGTTGCATTTAAAAGCAAAAAGAAAAGGGTAAATCCATCACAAGAACAGACACAGGCCGACAGAAACCCTGGGAGTGTTCTGTTATAGATGTGGAGAAGATGGCCATTTCAAGAGAAACTGTGAAGGTGAAGAGAACTTGAGGAAATCAACACACGCTGATCAAACAAAAAAGGCCTGGGAAACGACAGAGGGGACTCAGTAAAGGGAGCTGATCCCGGGTGAAGATACTGCTGCCCACAAAGTGCCACAAGTAAGGAAGACATGGAAGACATGCTACCTGTGCAGGTTTAGTTGGCCCAAGTTCCGCGTTTCTGCACAGATTGAAGGTGGCTATGCTAAAGCTTTACTAGATAGTGGTTCTCAGATTACTCTACTTTACAGATCCTTTTGATGGTACCTGACGTATTTGCCATTGATTCCATAGGAAACTTAGAGATATGGCCCTAGCTCTGGAGCAGTATCCATATTTTGCCGCCCAAACTTGGAGTTCTCGGGATCGCTTGCCAGGGCGTACAGAGACCATTGGAAGCACTTGTGTTGGTATGTCCAGATCCGGCCAAGAAAGGTGCGACGTGTCTATTCTGGTCGGCACAACTACGCCTGTAGTGAAGAGGACTTATGACTGCTTGCAGAGGAAAGTTGAGGGTGAAGGTTTCTTAGCACACTACAAGTTCATCCTGCTATCAAGGAGGCATAATGAGAGGGGATGAGAGAAAGTCTCAACTGATGATGATGAGAAGAGGAGGAACGGTCTGGTTCGTACAGACAAAACCTGTCACCCTGCCACCTGGTGGGCAGAAGCTGCAGAGTTACTGGAATTCCAAAATTTCCCCTGGGATACCTTCTACTCAAACTCCTTCTGCTAGAGAGGCCTGAAGAACCTCCGGGTTTCCTGAAGAACTACTGGTGAGGCCTGAAATCCAGACGCTTGCAGTTGTGTCGCCTAGAAGAATCACCCTTACGTCAGAATGTCCGATAGGAGATCATTGAAAAGGTATGCCTATTGCTCATCTGTTTCCTGTAGATATTGCTCCTGGGTTTCCATTGAAAAGAGAGCAGGATTTATCTGAGAAGCTGACGCCTTCTTCATTCAACTTTGGAGATTCTCCAGTGCCTGAGGGATGGAAAGAAGAGGTTATGGGAAAAGATGATGGAACGGGAAAGAAGTATTCTCAACACATGAGTTTGATGTGGGTTGTTCAAAGAGTACTCATCACACCATCTGAGAGTTATCTGAAGACAAACCGCTTAGGGAGAGATTCAAGCCGCTTGGCTCCAGCTGGGATGTTGAAGATGTGAGGAAGCATCTAAATAATCTTAAAAGTTCTGGGATCATATCTGAGCTCGAGAACCCCTATGCATCTCCTATTGTGGTGGTGGAGGAAAAGAATGGTACCATACGCATGTGTGTTGATTACAGCGATCTCAACAAGCGCACTGTTCCCTACCAGGTACACGTCCCACGTGTGGAGTGATGCTCTGACATGTTTGAGTGGGGAGCAAATGGTTCAGTGTGTTAAGATCTCCGAAGCGGATACTATCAAATCCCAATGGGTGACACAGATAAAGAGAAGACTGCATTTGTCTGTCCAGTTGGATTTTACCAATTTGAGAGGATGCCACAGGGGTGAGTCCGGAGCACCTGTAACATTTCAACGTGTCAGCGGAACAGACAGTTGAGACATGAATCTACTCGAAGTTCTTGTTTACCTTGACGGGACTTAATCGTGGTTTGGAAGGACGCTGAAGAACACGAGCAGGAGGTTGCTCAAGTGTGCTGGACCGCTTGAAAAGTGAAGGCCTAAAACTGGTCCCTTGACAAGTGTCAGTTTTGCCGCACATCTGTCAACTAAGTTGACATATCATATCCCAGAAATGGGAGTGGCTACAGACGATTCCAAAAATTGAAGCTGTCACCAAGTGGCCAAGGCCTGAAACTGTGACTGCTCGGGGCCTTCTTTCCTAGGATTTGTGGATATTACAGGAGATTTGTGAAAGACTACTCGAAAGTGAGCTACCCCTGAATCAGCTCTTATGGGATATCTTCCCAAGCAGGCAAGAAAGGGAGAAAAGTCCACGAAGAGGTGAAAGCCTACCTCAACAACTTAGAAACCATTTGGATCAAGTGGAATGAGAAGTGTGAATTGGCATATCAGATAATTGGAAGGAAAGCCTCACAAAAAAGCTCCTGTGTTGGCTTTTGCTGATCCCGCTGTACGTTCTACATGTAGATGCTGAGAAGGGTTGGTGGAGTACTGTACCAAGATCAAGGTGAGGTCTCGTCCCTGTGGCATTGTCAGTGCTTCGACCACTTCTGAACGCAACTACCAGCTCACAAGTTAGAGTTTCTTGCGTTGAAGTGGGCCGTGGTTGATAAACTTCATGATTATCTGTATGGGGTCAAGTTCGAGTTAGAACAGACAACCACCCATTGATATATGTCCTCGCGTCCGCAAAACTGGATGCCACTGGTCACCGTTGGCTGGCTGCGTTGTCTACCTATGACTTTAGTCTCAGGTACAGGCCAGGCAGGCAGAACATAGATGCCGATGCTTTATCTCGCCCGCCCTCATCAGCAATATGCAGTGGAACAAGATTGGAAGACATTCCTGCATCCGGTGTTAGAGCCATGTGCCAGATGTCTAATGTTGTTAGAATAACTCCTGGATCATCTCATAGTAGAGTGATTGATCAGTTGGGAGCCTCTCTATGCATGCTGTGCCTCAAGCAAACTGTAACCTGAGCATGCTGACGTCTAACATGCCCAGATTGAGCACTATGGAACTTTCTGCATCGAAACAAGAGAGTCCTTGCTTAGGAGAGATGTGGTTGCTCTTAATAAACATGATATCACCAGGGTGACCAAGACAAAACATCCACTCATCTCTTTGCTCCTGAGAGAGTGGGAGAAGCTAAAGATGGAAGATGGAGTTATGTACAGGATCACACATCCGCCAAACAAGACTCGTCGATTGGGCTCAATTACTTCTTCCAGAGAAGTTCAGAACTATGGTTCTCACGTCGCTGCATGATGACTCAGGTCATTTAGGGATTTGACAAGACATATGGACTTGTCAGAGACCGGTTCTACTGGCCACGATGAATATGGAAGTAGAAGAGTACTGTAAGTCCTGGCTCGCTGTGTAACAGAGGAAAACACTTCCAAAGATAGTTGCTCCGGGCTTGGTCATATGCAAAGTGCGATGGACCTATGGACCTTGTGTGTATGGATTTCCTGTCCATTGAGCCTGACTCCAGTAACACAGCGAATGTTCTTGTCATTGACGGATCATTACACAAGATACGCTCAAGCTTTTCCTACGAAGGATCAGGAAAGCATCCACGGTCGCAAGGTATTGTGGGAGAGGTACTTCATCCATTATGGTCTGCCCAAGAGGATGCATAGTGATCAAGGTAGAGATTTTGAAAGTCGACTCATCCGCGAGCTACTGAATATGCTTGGAGTGGAGAAGTCAAGGACAACACCATATCATCCCTCAGGGAGATCCGCAACCCCGGAGAGATTCAACAGAACCTTGTTGAACATGCCTGGAACTCTGATCCTGCGAAAGAACAAATGGAGTCAGTATGTTGGGCATCTAGTGCACTCGTATAACTGTAGTCGGAATGAAGCGACTGGCTATTCGCCATATTTTTTGATGTTTGGACGTGAAGCTAGATTGCCTGTTGATATTTGTTTTGGAGTCTCGAGTGATAGCTCTTCAGAGAGAACTTACCTCAAGTATGTATCTGATATGAAGAAACAGTTACAAGCTACTTACAAACTTGCTGAGAGCACTGCTGAAAGCAAAACCAAGAAAACAAACAGTGATATGATAGAAGATCCGCTTCACGCAACTTATGCCTGAGACAGAGTCCTCATCCGGAATCTAGGACTGCAAGGAAAACATAAGCTGGCAGATCGCTGCGCCTCTACGCCATATGTGGTGGAAAGTCAGATGTCAAACTTACCTGTGTTTCGTTTGAAGCCTGAAATTGGAGATGGACCCATTAAGATTCTTCATCGAAATCACCTGCTACCACTGGGGCAGAAAGTGCGATAGAACCTGTGGTTGTAACACTAGAACCAACACCTGGTAGAAGGACCCTGCAAAGAAGGAGGAAGAGAAAGGGACATGAAAAGTTGCCTGGAAACTGTACTCCCTCGGAATGATGAGAAAGTTGAAGAGGTTGAGAATCCAGAAGATGAGAAGGATTTTGACTCAGAAGATGAGGGACATCGGAGTATGGTATGAAGTGCAAATACAAACTGTATAAGCGAGAAGTGGAAGAGAGAGTCGGAACCATTTAGCTTGGACTTAGACATAGTTTGGAATCAAATGACAGGGGAACCTGAAAAAGAGCAGACCAAGTTCTGGAAGTAAAAGAGTCCAGTCAAGAAGCTGAGGTCGCAACTGGAGTTAGTAGATGATAATGAGGCATCTAACTCAGTTGAAGAGATTACAGAAGAGGAATGAGAAGTTCAGGGAGGAAGTGGAAACCGGAGGAAATCGAAGGACCAGGGATAAGAAGATCTCAGAGAGTAAAGAAAGCACCTGTATTACTTACCTATGATAAAACCTGGAGTTCCAAGTATAGCCCCAGTTGTCAGATATTGTTCCACATTGTACAAGTGGATTGGATAAGGGAAACACAAATGTATCTCATTTCCAATTATCTAACAAGTTTTGTCTCAGCTGTAGGTTGTAGTTAAGAGTTGACACATTTACTTGTCATTACATTTCACTTATGTTTACAAGTCATGAGGACATGCCTATTTTGGTGGGGAGAGTGTAATACCTTGCTAAAACCAAGTATAGAGTTTATTTGTTATAATTCACGTTGGTATTAGATTTAAAAAGGTGATCGAATAGCTCCTGATTTGTAATGTCATTAATGCATTTCTTTTGAAGCAATGTTTTAAAAAATGTACACGTGAATAGGTTGGTTTACTTTTAAGTTTAAGTTTCTCACGTATCTCGTTAAAGTTTTACCAATGAGGTAACTTGTTAAGTTGTGGCCATGGGAGAGTGCGACTGGTTGCTGGGAAAGAAAAGAGAGGGAAAAAGGTTGAAAGAAGGGAGAGGGAGAGACTAGTGGGGTTGGTGAAGGAAAAAACGACCAAAGGAAACGATAAAGAGAGAACAAAACCATACCTACAGAGTTTTTTTAAAGGGAAATCCTGATTTTATTTCTATAAGAGAGTGTTCATTATTTCGTTAAGAAAGACCTAGTAGAGACTGAAGCTGCCATCGCATTGTGGAGACATTCGACCAGGGACGGCTTGTCCAATAGGGCGATATGGGCGACGCACTGCCAAACGGGAAAAGGAATTGATTTTTTTTCTAATCAATTATATCACGGCAACAGCAGTTATCAGTGTTCACGTCTGATCTGCCAGCCACTAAATGTCAAATCAGGCCAAAGTCGTGCCAAATGGCCCCGGTCTGGGCGATTTCAGTCAGGTTGAAAATCGCCCAGAAGTCTCTCATAGCCTGTCGTGTAAATCTATTTTTTTCACATTTCAAAGCTTTCAATACATCTCTGGGGTGTCTGTGTGCATGCACTACGCGCTCGTTATACGTGACGTAACGTTGAACGTAACAAGACAATGGCGGATAGCAGCGTCTATGTTGCGACCTGCAGTGTGGCGTTATTTTATGTTTTTAATTTGTAGACTTAGTTTACAAACATTCTGCAAACATTCTGCTTTGGACTGATCTCGGTTTTGGACTGATCTTGTTGATCGTGTACATACCGCTACGAACGGACTAAATAATGAAAACGCTGCTGGCAGCGGGAATCCATACAGCTGGGACAGAGAGGTGGAGCCGGCCACCTCACCCTGGTCAGGGGAGCGGACCGCGATCCTGGTAAGAGAGCGACTCTGTACCCCCCGACATTGAACTGCTTTCTGTGTCATTGAACCTGGTCTACTATTGTTGATAAAACAAGTTTACTGGAGAACGGAGAAAAAAGTAGAGACTTTTTGGACAAGGTGGATAATTGTATAATATAAGGCAGTTTATTCAGAGGTAAAGATATCTGGAATCGCGTGCACGGACCCGTCTCATCAAACTCGTAGGGAGTTTATCAGAAGAGCCTAAACATTGTGTGCTGACATTTATACAATAAAAATGAAGTAGGTTGAATCTAGTAGTTCTGATCTTCTCTGATTGGTCCTGATGAGTTGGGCGATGCCACCTCAGGCTAGTGTCACTGTTGCATTGGCTCTGAGTCGGGTTCTCTGTCTTCAGATGTTCAGCCTAAGAGAAGAGGATTTGTGTGTGTGTGTGTGTGTGTTTGTTATCAGTGTGTGTGTGTGTGTGTGTGTTTGTTATCAGTGATGATGTGTGTGTGTGTGTGTGTTTATCAGTGATGATGTGTGTGGGTGTGTGTGTGTGTGTCCTCAGGGCAAGAACTCGTGAGTTGGAAGAACTGAGAGACCTATGGCGTGGGTGTTATCCTTAGCCACCTGCTGACAAGGCTGACAAGATAGGACTCTTGTTCATTGTATTGAATACAAAGGCCCAACACAAAATGGGTCATGCACAAGATTTTAGTCAGACCAAGCTATAACATTATATATTTACTACGACAGTACATTCAACCAAAAGCTAATATAACAAAGGCATCAGAGATTATTTATAATCTGTCACAGAAACTGGAATCCATCTCCCCAGATCAGTCAATAAATGCTTCTGGTATTGACTTATATGCTGCCCCTGTCTTCATGTTGTTGCTGGACATATCTTTTTTAAAATGTGTGTAGGTCACCTAAATCATCAGAAAAATTGCCCCTCCTGAGAATTTTTTCAGGAGCCGCCACTGCATTCGACATCCTAGAGGTTAGCCTAGCATCGTGCAAGACTTGGAGAGAATTGCTTGTGACGATCAACGAGTTCGGGTTTCCAACGGATGTCTGTTGCTGCTACCGAGTACTGGCTGCATTGATAGCTGTGTTCGCTGTGGATCTTGTGAGGACACCTGCACGGAACTACTATATTTTGCTGAGGCATTATCTACAAGTAGTGAGTAACTACAAATGTGTGGTGGACTTCGGGACTTCATGTATGTCGTAATTTTTTTATGAGCTCCAACGCGTGCCCAGGGTTTAAGCAAGCTTGCAAATAATTTGGACATGGGTTGTGGAAAAACCATTGGGGTTTATAATTTTTATTTCTTGTGATGTGATACATTGAACATTTGATTAATATAGATCTTGAACCTTATGTCTGTTGTATTGGTGGAGTCATTTACTGTTTCAGTTTCATTTAATGGATGGGAAAGCATATCCTTATAATAATAACCAAGTCTATAATCATTCTATCTGAAGTTAATACCCTATTTGTCATTCACCCTAAAGTTTACAATAGGGATTCTTATTGAGATGTCGTTCTCACCTAATATCCTATGCTGTTCAGATATTCTAAATAAGGTAATATTGTGAGAGTCAAAATTCGAGCCTGGTGAGAGGGTTACACAAAAATACAGTATCTCCCTTCTCACTCTTTCTTACCCAGTCTACTCATCCATCTTCAAGCTTCATCCCTTCCCTGCTC
>NW_025540306.1:0-7769 GCF_020615455.1 Coregonus clupeaformis | reverse complement strand
AAATCCCTCTTTGTGGCACCTGACCACACGACTGAACAGTAGTCCAGTTGCACAAATTTATGGGGCCTGTAGGACCTGCCTTGTTGATAGTGTTAAAGAAGGCAGAGCAGCGCTTTATTATGACAGATTTCCCCATCTTAGCTTCTGTTGTATCAATATGTTTTGACCATGACAGTTTATAATCCCAGGGTTACTCCAAGCAGTTTAGTCACCTCAACTTGCTTGCTCAATTTCCACATGATTTATTACAAGATTTAGTTGTGGTTTAGGGTTTAGTGAATGATTTGTCCTAAATACAACTTTTATTTTTTTAATATTTAACTAACTTATTCCTTACCACCCATTCTGAAAAACTCACTCTTTGTTAAGTGTTGCAGTCATTTCTTTGTACATTATATATTAGTCATCCCATACCTTATTTCCCCGCTTTATTAAAAAGGTAATGAGCCATAGACAGCAGCTCCCTGGGGAATTCCTGATTTCTACCTGGATTATGTTGAAGCGTCCATTAAAAAACATCCTCTCTCTTCTTTAGACTATAACTCTTTATCCACAATATAGCAGGGGGTTAAAGTCATAACACAAAGTTTTCCCAGCAGCAACTTAATCATAATGTCAAAACCCACTTTGAAGTCTAACAAAAAACCCCTACAATTTTTTATCATCAATTTCTCTCAACAATATAGACGTGAAACAACCACTACAGCGGCGGCTCCCTCTGTGGGCCAAACAAGCACATAACCCCTTGACTATAAATACTTAAATGATTACAAAATCCAAAATCCTACCCATATTTCAAAATTTTCCCACATTTCAGGTTGGCAACACAGGGAACCCAAACATGAGCAAAAAAATTACTATTAATCAAAAGTATCCCTTTTTTACAGCAACTATTTCCCTTTTTCTTTGATGTTACAGACAAACTAGGACCAACTAATAATATTCTGCCTCTGATTTTATCAAAACTTGCCCATACTGGTATATAAATTAATCAATTAATAACAACCACCCTCTTTTACCTCAATCCATTTCTTACTGAATCTTCCACCCAAAACCTCCCCTTCACATCTGCCTGCCATTAACTTGAGATCAGAGTAAATCCCGATGAGCTAATTTCCACGTTGCACATCCGAATTCACTCTTGTTTCAAACTAAAAACTCCTCCCTTCACTGACAGGTCATTCCAGGATTCCCAAGAGTCAAAATGTGAGACATTGTAATGAATAATATATATACAGTACCAGTCAAAGTTTGGCGCTCCTACTCATTCAGGGTTTTTCTTTATTTTTACTATTTTTCTACATCGCATAAATAACACTTATATGAATCATTATAACCAAAAAAATTGTTAAACAAATCAAAATATATTTTAGATTTTAGATTCTTCAAAGTAGCCACCCTTTGCCTTGATACAGCTTTGCACACTCTTGGCATTCTCTCAACTTCCAGCTTTATGAGGTAGTCACCTGAATGCATTTTCAATTAACGGGTAATCTCTGCATGTGTGGTTCCCACCGTGATGCATGAAGTTGGAGAGAGTAATGGTGTGGGGGTTGCTGGTGACAATATCAGTAATTTATTTAGAAATCAAGGCACACTTAGCCAGCATAGCTACCACAGCATTCTGCAGCACACGCCATTCCATCTGGTTTCGCTCAGTGGGACTATAATTTGTTTTTCAACAGGACAATACCCAAAACACACACTCCAAGCTGTGTAAGCTATTGACCAAGAAGGAGAGTGATAGAGTGCTGCATCAGATGAGCCTGGCCTCCACAATCACCCCGACCTAAACCCAATTGAGAGGGTTTGGGATGGAGTTGGACCACAGAGTGAAGAAAAAGCAGCCAATAAGTGCTCAGCATATGTGAACTCCTTCAAGGCTGTTAAAAAACATTCCTCATGAAGCTAGTTGAGACAATGCCAAAGTGTGCAAAGAAGCTGTCATCAAGGCAAAGAGGTGGCTCGTTGAAAATCTCATATAAAATATATTTTATTTTTTAACACTTTTTTGGTTACTACATGATTCCATATGTGTTATTTCATAGTTTGATGTCTTCACTATTATTCTAAATTAGAAAATTAAAAATAAAAAAAAAACCCTTATTGTTGTCCACTTTTACTTACTGATATAAATATTTTTTTATTATAAAATATACGTCGTAATTATTTTGTGTATTTCACTTTTTTTATCCACACAAAATGTTATTTCACATTGCATATCCTCTATATATACTGAAAAAAATATAAACAAAGATTTTACTAGTTACAAAGTTCGTATAAAAAGAAATCATATTTCAGAGTTTTACAGTAAAATTAAATAGACTTTATTACATAAGCAATAGAGCCGAGAGGTGGTTTGCAAAACATCTCCCTCTCCACCCCCAGCTCTAGTTTATATATCATTCCACATACATTTCAGCTTAACCCCCTCCCTCCTGGGATCCCCCACCACTGTCTCAGTTTCCACCTCCTGACCCTCCACCCACCTCCCTATGTAGTGGCGAAATCTACATCCCCAGCCTTGTCTCTCAAATAACAACCCTGTCATCAAAAATTAATCATGTTCAGTTTAACTCTGTTCAACCCTGGCTCACCCTGGCTTGACCTGGAGATTGATTGTTGGACATGGCAGTCCACAATCAATCTCTCCAAACATACCCAAGCCCAACTCCTCTCTCCCCTCCCTCATGCCTGTAATTAATCATGTTTAGTCTAACTCTGTTCAACACTGTTCCTTTTAGACTTTGTGCTGAGAGAGAGGCAAAAGATGCAACAGTCTGGTTTCAGTCTCTGATAAGGTAGGACAGCCGTGGATTAGGTAAGAGCGAGGATTCAGTCAATCCCCAATTCACACATACACAGAAGCCCAGTGAGAAACCAATTAAGTTATTGCCTAGCAACAGAGATGTACCCATGTTTAACCCTGGCTCTGTATTCGTCATGTTGTGATTAACTTTGTTTACCTTACTGAAAAATCCTCATCATTGTCACAGATACCTTTACAAAAAAGTTAGGGGCGTGAATCAGAAAACCAGTCAGTATCTGGTGTAACCACCATTTGCCTCATGCAGCGCACACCTCTCCAGTGCATAGAGTTGCTCAGGCTGTTGATTGTGGCCTGTGGAATGTTGTCGCACTCCTCTTCAATGGCTATGCAGTTGCTGGATATTGGCGGGAAGTGGAACACGCTGTGTCACTCACAGTGCATCCCAAACATGCTCAATGGCTGGCATGTCGGGTTAGTATATTCAGGCCATGAAACTACATTTTCACTTACAGGAATTGTTACAGATCTTCCACATGCCGTGCATTGTGCCTCCCGTGAGGTGATGGCGGCGGATGAATGTCACACAATGCCTCATCTCATCCTATCTCTGTGCATTCAAATTACCATTAATAAAATGCAATTGTGTTCATTGTCCATAGCTTATTTCAGCTTCCATACCCCACTGCCACCATGGGCACTCCTTTACTTAACATCCAACCGCTCGCCCTGCATAACGCCTACAATGTGGTCTGCGGTTGTGAGCCGGATGACGTACTGCCAAATTCTCTAAAACGAGGGTTGGAGGTGCCTTATGTAGAGAAATTAACATTAAATTATCTAGCAACAGCTCTGGTGGACAATTCCTGCAGTCAGCATGCCAATCCCACTCTCCCTTAAACTTAAGACATCTGTGGCATTGTGTTGTTTTACAAAACTGCACATTGTAGAGTGACCTTTATTGTCCCCACCAGTCACCTGTTAATAACATGCTGTTTAATCAGCTTCTTGATATCAAAGTCAAAATGTTCACATAGATTACAATGTGTGCACAACATTTGGCGAAATAACTTTTTGTGCATCTGAAAATTTTGGGATCTTTTATTTCAGCTCATAACATGGACCCACTTTACATGTTGCGTTTATATTTCTTTCATTGAAAAGAATAAACATCCACCACATATATACATCTACTTATATAACGTCGAGTCTACTACATTTAGATCTGTTTGTTTCTACCTATAAATTTTTTTTTGTAAAAACCTGACATCTAAATATGGGGCCATGTACAGTAGCCAAGGCGTTGATCAAACATTGGAGATAGAAATGCAATGAATAAGCCTTCGTCATTTCTTACATCCAATCCTTCCTTTTACTCGTTTTTATTTTCAGTTTTTAAAACATTTATTTCGTTTTTATATATTTTGTTTTAGTTTTAGACCGAAGGTAGCCTATCATTGGAGTGGCCATTTATGTTTACTAGGGATATGTTTGTGTTTTTTGGATGTCACTTCAATGCGTGGGTGATGGGCCAGTCATAGGTTTGGATAGTTTCATTCATAAATCAATCTGAATGTACTTGATTTAAAGATAATAGCCTAGACTGGTGCCAGAAATATGGTGGAAGAAAAATCTCTTCCCATGTTTACACCAATCCAAAATTTTTTTACTTTAGTAGTACATTAAGAAAATCAAGTAGCCTACCTTTACTTTATCTGAGAAGAAAAAACATGACCTGTTATGTTTATGTCATATTGTAAGACTTGTGAAACTGAAAAACTGTTGATGACAGCCAGGTGGATTTTTTACCGAAATGAACATCTGTTTTTAGAGGAATGCGATCAACAGTCAACCACACAATTTAAATAGATTATTCCACATACTTTGTGTGCATGTAAAAATATTGTGTCAATATTAACATTTTCAGCCAGTTATTAAGGATAAATGTATCACTGACTATTCAATGGGGTTATCCTTCAGTTTCAACAACAGCAAAAATTCCATATTAACATGTTATTATATTAATATTGTAGAATTTTGAAACTGAAAAACTAATTATTGAATGACAGCCAGGTGTATTTTGATTGTTACATGAAAATAACATTTTTTTTAGGAATGATGCCAGGTCAGCAATCCACCACACAAAAATGTTTAGGTACTTGCCCACAATAAACGCTTGTGATGCAGTGTTAAATACAGTGTTAAATATTCCTGGCTCCTCCTAGTCTTTAACTTGCCAACTCATGAATAAATTAACCAGTGCTTCTTCTCTCTTTTTAAACTCATTTGAATGGGTTGCCATGTTTTCTGCTCTCTTCATGCAAACTGCTAAAGTTGGTTTTCCTACGTGCAGCTACTAACAGCTGGTGGCTGTCTCACCTTATCTTCATCCTGATTTTATGTTATCTCTTTTCCACACTGGCTGCCATCTTCTGTCACTACAATACATTTGCTTTTGTCCTTTCCAAAATATACTCTAAATAATCCCATACAGGGCTTTGCCTTTCTTCCCTGTTATCTAGTCATTGCTAGTGATGCACAAGCTAGGCCTATTTAAACATCGCCATCTACTGAACTTTTACCCCCAATTCATAACGTTATTTGAAAAAATTGCCAAAAACCCCAAACTAAACTACATATTTATCATTTTTGTATTCAATTACAGATTAGTTTTGCATCCTTGTAATAGATTTCAGTATAGTTTTAGTTTTCAAATGTTTTTAAAAAATTATTTTATTTCAGTTTACTAAATTGTTTTTCCAATTTTTTTTTTATATTGTTTCAGTTTTTCTTTACTATATTCCTTTTCGGCCACACTGTGTCTGTGCGCGAATGTTGAAAAATGAATGTACACTACACCTTATTCAATAATTTCCCCCACACCGCTTGCATGTGCGGAACAAGCAAATTCGTAGCCAAGCGCTAAAATAGAAGCATGGTTCTATTTGCGATGCCTACGCTCTGAATGTCGCCTCGTTATTGGATATCAGAAAGATAAAACCCATGTGGATGCTTGAAAACACACTAGGAAGATTAACTAACAATAAGACCGGGGGTGTGGTATATGGCCAATATACCCACGGCTGCTGTTCTTATCCCTCGGGGCCTCGCCCTTAGCCGTGATATATTACTTATATCACAATTAAATCCCGTCTGAGTTCGTCCTTCTCAGTACTAGTGTTTCTGTTCGTGATCTCCAGTTTCCTCGGGAACGTCGGCCTTTGATTTCCGCACCACCATCCCATCGGCAATCTGCACACCTGGTCCTGATCATCACCCTTCTTAGGCTCTGGCCTAACATCCAGTTCCTGCCGGATGGGTGTACCCATGAACAGTATGTTTGTCAGCGTATCAGCCTCATGAGCTACTAGTATTAGATTTTTGTTTTGCACCTTGTTGGCTTGCCGTGTGCCCCACCTCCGTTTGTTTCTATCTACAGTCTCTCACCCGAACCTTCTCCCAATCCTGCCTGATTCGGCTGCCAGCCATTACCGAACCAACCCACCCTCAACAACCCATCCACGCCACCCGCGACTGTTCCCTGGATTATTCAACACTCACTCAGGGAATCTATTAAATAATCACTCTTCTTTGTCTCACGTTACCTTGTCTGGTCTGCTTCTGGGTTCTGGCTTAGTACTTCGTGACAGAGCGATCCGACCAATAATACCCAGCGACCTGACTCTATTACGCCATGCCATTACCCAGCAGGAGAAGATGTTGGGCCATCCATCACGTACTACAGGAGATCGCGTTGTCAGTTAACCTTTCTACAGTTCCAAACCAACGCAAGTGTCCGGTGGAGGAGATCCACTACCGTTTCACCCATCTGCCTGCCAGCTTCTGAAGTTGTGTCCTCTCCGTGAGCCCAAGGTTCCGCCATAAATTAGGAGCTGGGAAATGCCGTTCCTTCCTTATGCAGTGTGGATTAGTGTTCGATCTACACCCTACTCTTATGCCTCAACAAGGCTAGGATAGCCTTTGTGATTGAGTTGCTGCGTGGGCGGCGCTGGAGTGAGCTTCAGCCGTTTGGGAGCGCCGAGATCCCTGCATGCTTCATACCAGGGGTTCACGGCCAATGAGGCTCTCCCGACCATTCCCTCCGAGGGAGGGGACGCGGCTAGCGCCTTTTTTCTCTTCACCAAGGAACTGCATAGCGTGTCTTCGTGATGGAGTTCAAGGCGTTGGCTGTGGAGAGTGGGTGGAGCGGGGAGTCTCTACAAGCGGTCTTTTACCAGGTTCTGTCGAGCAGCTCAAGGATGAGTTGATCTCCTATCCAGACCTAGTGACCTGGACAGCTTGACCCAGCCTTGTCTAATCGGGTGGATAATCGAGTCCGAGGAGCGAAGGGGGGAAGCAATGGCGAGTCCCGTCCAATCGATCCCAGCTTCTCAATTCCCAATCCGAATACGGGTGGTGACCAAACACTATCATCTCACCACGATTTACCTCTCTCCCGATTCTGAACCCATGCAAGTGGGGCGGCTTCGGGTTAACCCAGGGGGGGCTCGACATGGACGTACAGACCAACTGCTGCCTCTACTGTGGTCGCTCGGACATTACATCTCCACTTGTTCGAGTCGTCAAACTGCCCGACTCGCTAAAGTTGGGAACTTTTAGCGAGCCAGTTCCCACTTCTCTCGAGTACCTCTTCCAGACCCCGTTTCCCGCTACCCTTGTGAACAGAATCAAAAAGCTTAGCGATTAACGCTTTTCTCGATTCGGGTGCCGATCGAAGCTTTCTTGATGCCGAGTTGGTGGAACGGCTGGGACTTTCCAAGGAGCAATTGCGGAAGCCATTGGGCGGCCACTCTGAGCAGTAGTCTGGCGCGTATCGCGTTGAGGACTAACCGGTTAAAAGATGCGGTTGTCGGGGCAATCATTCTGAGATGATTTCATTCTTCATTCTGCCGTCTTCCCATGTTCCTCTGGTCCTTGGATGCCCCTGGCTGAAGGAACACAATCCGCGTTCGATTAGGTGACGGGCAAGGTAGCGAGTTGA
>NW_025540305.1:0-7779 GCF_020615455.1 Coregonus clupeaformis | reverse complement strand
ACAGGTAAGTCGTAAATTAGAATATTTTGAAAAACTTGATTTATTTCAGTAATTGCATTCAAAAGGGAACTTGCACATTATATTTATTCATTGCACACAGACTGATGCATTCAAATGTTTACTGCCGATTTAATTTGATGATTTGGAAGTGGCAACAAATGAAAATTTCCGTGTGACAAAAATTAGAATATTGTGTAAGGGTTACACTTGAAGACACCTGGGTGCCACAAACTAATCAGCTGATTAACTCAAACACCTTAAAGGGCTTTAATAATGGTCTTCAGTGGTTCAGTTCGAAGCCTACACAAACATGGGGAAGACTTCAGATTTGACAGCTGTCCAAAAGGGCGACCATGTGACACATTGCACAAGGAGGGAAAGACACAAAAAGGTTATTGCAGAAGAGGCTGGCTGTTCTCGGAGCTCTGTGTCCAAACACATTAAAGAGAGGCAAAGGGAAGGAAAAACTGTGGTCAGAAAAAGTGTACAAGGATAGGGATCGACCGCGCCCTAGTCAAGATTGTGAAAAAAACCCATTCAAAAATGTGGGGAGATTCACAAAGGAGTGACAGCTGCTGGAGTCAGGGCTTCAAGAATCCACCACCAAGAGACGCTTTGAAAGACATGGGTTTCAACTGCCGCATACCACCTCGTGTCAAGCCACTGTTGACCAAGAAATAGCAGCGTCACCTGGGCTAAGGAAAAAAAAAAGAGCTGGACTGCTGCTGAGTGGTTTAAAGTCATGTTTTCGACGAAAGCTCAAATTTTGCATTTCCTTTGGAAAATCGAGGTCCCAGAGTCTGGAGGAAGACAGGAGAGCTGACAGGATCACGTTGCCTGGAAGTCTAGTGTAAAGTTTCCACCATCAGTGATGGTTTGGGGGTGCCATGTCATCTGCTGGTGTCGGTCCACTCTGTTTCCAGGAGATCCAGGGTCAACAGCTCCGTCTACCAGCAAGTTTTAGAGCACTTCATGCTTCCTGCTGCTGACCTGCTCTATGGAGATGGAGATTTCAGGTTCCAACAGGACTTGGCGCCTCACACAGCGCAAAACTACCCGTGCCTTTGGTTTACGGACCATGCTATTTCTGTTCTAAATCCAGCCAACTCCCCTGACCTTAGCCCCATAGAAAATCTGTGGGGATTATTGTTGAAAAGGAAGATGCAGAATGCCAGACCCAACAACGCAAGAGTTGAAGGCCACTATCAGAGCAACCGGGCTCTCATAACACCTGAGCAGTGCCAGAAACTCATCGACTCCATGCCACGCCGCATTAATGCAGTAATTGAGGCAAAAGGAGCTCCAACCAAGTATTAGTATTGTACATGCTCATATTTTTCATTTTCATACTTTTCAGTTGGCCATTTCAAAATCCCTTTTTTGTATTAGCCTTAAGTAATATTCTAATTTTGTGACACACGGAATTTTGGATTTTCATTTGTTGCCACTTCAAATCATTAAAATTAAATGAAATTAACATTTGAATGCATCAGTCTGTGTGCAATGAATAAATATAATGTACAAGTTACACCTTTTGAATGCAATTACTGAAATAAATCAAGTTTTTCAAAATATTCTAATTTACTGACTTTTACCTGTATATATATAGAGAGGGAGAGATATATATATATAGAGAGAGAGAGAAATAGATATATATATATATATATATATATATATAGAGAGAGAGAGAGAGAGAGAGAAATAGATATATATATATATATATATATATATATATATATAGAGAGAGAGAAAATAGAGAGAGATATATATATATATATATATATAGAGAGAGAGAGAGAGAGAGAGAGAGAGAGAGAGAGAGAGAGAGAGAGAGAGAGAGAGAGAGAGAGAGAGAGAGAGAGAGAGAGAGAGAGAGGAGAGAGAGAGAGAGAGAGAGAGAGAGAGAGAGGGGAGAGAGAGAGAGAGAGAGAGAGAGAGAGAGAGAGAGAGAGAGAGAGGAGAGAGAAGAAGCCTTTGTTCTAGCTGAGTGGAGCCGACAGTTTGATAAACAGCGCATAAGGGATGCTACTGCCGCTGCCTGCCCCTGGATTCTAATGAGAGAGAGAGATAGTGAGAGAGAGAGAGAGAGTAGGAGAGGGGGAGAGAGAGAGAGGGGGAGAGGAGAAGGAAGAGAAAGGAGGTTGGCCGAGAGAGACAGAATAATTGAGGGAAGAGAGGAGAGAGGAGATAGGGAGAGAAGGTGGAGAGTTAAGAGGGAGAGCAAAGAGAGAAGTAACGACAGAGTGAAAACGGTGAAAAGGGAATTCAAGGGAGAGTATTTTGCTTATTGTCATCACAATAAGAAAAGCAAAGGCATGTTAACTGGACAATCTTAGAGAAATGTCTCCAATCAAATTACTCAAATCAACCCAAGGTAAAGGCATTTTCTATTGGTCTATTGGTTGCTATCAGGAAAGATGTAGAAAAATGCATTTACACTGATGTACCCATTCACCCCACAAACATCTGAACACAGTAAGCTGGAATAGCCGTGAATAACTATCACCATCATACAGTATTATACTATATGATAGCTCCCCATTATATAGCTACTTAGTATCTCTATGTACAGTACCAGTCAAAGGTTTGGACACACCTACTCATTCAAGGGTTTTCTTTATTTTTACTATTTTCAACATTGTAGAATAATAGTGAAGACATCAAAACTATGGAGTAACACATATGCAATCATGTAGAAACCAAAAAAAGTGTTAAACAAATCAAAACATATTTTATATTTTATATTCTTCAAAGTAGCCACCCTTTGCATTGATGACAGCTTTGCACACTCTTGGCATTCCGCAACCAAATCAAATCAAATTTGATTTGCCACATCGCGCCGGATACAACAGGTGTAGACATTACAGTGAAATGCTTTACTTACAAGCCCTTAACCAACAATGCAGTTAAGAAAAAAGAGCAAATAATTGAAGAGCAGCAATAAAATAAAAGAACAGTAGGGAGGCTACTACAGGGCGTACTGCACAGAGTCAATGTCGGGGCACCGGTTAGTCGAGGTAATTGAGGTAATATGTACATGTGGGCAGAGTTAAAGTGACTATGCTTAAATAACAAACAGAGAGCAGCAGCGTAAAAGAGTTTGGGGTTGGGTGGGGTGGGGTGGAAATGCAAACCGTCGCAGCCATGATTAGCTGTTCAGGAGTCTCATGGCTTGGGGGTAGAAGCTGTTAAGAAGCCTTTTGGACCAAGACTGCTTCACGAGCAAAGCTTTCCATCAATCTTGAAGGAGTCCCACAATGCAGTACTTGTTGGCTGCTTTCCTTCACTCTGCAGTCCATCTCAATTGGGTTGAGGTCGGGGTGATTGTGGAGGCCAGGTCATCTGATGCAGCACTCTATCACTCTCCTTCTTGGTAAATAGCCCTTACACAGCCTGGAGGTGTGTTTTGGGTCATTGTCCTGTTGAAAAACAAATGATAGTCCCACTAAGCGCTAAAACCAGATGGGATGGCGTATTCGTGCAGAATGCTGTGGTAGCCATGCTGGTTAAGTGTGCCTGAATTCTAAATAAATCACAGACAGTGTCACCAGCAAAGCACCCCCACACCATCACACCCCTCCTCCATGCTACGGTGGGAACCACACATGTGGAGATCATCCGTTCACCTACTCTCCGTCTCTACAACGCCACACAGAGGTTGGGACCAAAAATCTCAAATTTGGACTCACAGAACAAAGGACAGATTGCCACAGTTCTAATGTCCATTGCTTGTGTTTCTGGCCCAAGCAAGTCTCTTCTTATTATGGTGTCCTTTAGTAGTGGTTTCTTTAGCAGCAATTTGACTGAAGGCCTGATTCACGCAGTCTCCTCTGAACAGTTGATGTCGAGATGTGTTTGTTACTTGAACTCAGTGAAGCATTTATTTTGGTTGCAATCTGAGGTGGAAGTTAACTCTAATGAACTTATCCTCTGCAGCAGAGGTAACTCTGGGGTCTTCCTTTTCCTGTGGCGGTTCCTCATGAGAGCCAGTTTCATCATAGCGCTTTGATGGTTTTTGCGAATGTACTTGAAGAAACGTTAAAAGTTCTTTACATTTTCAAGATTGAGTGACCTTCATGTGTTAAAGTAATGATGTACTTCATTTCTCTTTGCTTATTTGAGATGTTCTTGCCATAATATGGACTTGGTCTTTTACCAAATAGGGCTATCTTCTGTATACCACCCCTACCTTGTCATAACACAACTGATTAGCTCAAACGCACTAAGAAGGAAAGAAATTCCCACAAATTAACTTTTTTAACAAGGCACACCTGTTAATTGAAATGCATTCCAGGGGCTACCTCATGAAGCTGGTTGAGAGAATGCAAAGTTGTGTTCAAAGTTCCATCAAGGAGAAGGGTGGCTACTTGAAGAATCTCAAATATAAAATATATTTTCATTTGTTTAACACTTTTTGGTTACTACATCATTCCATATTTGTTATTTAATAGTTTTGATGTCTTCACTATTATTCTACACTGTGTAGAAAATAGTAAAAATCAAGAAAAACCCTTGAATGAGTAGGTGTGTCCAAACTTTTGACTGGTACTGTACATCACAGACAGACACAGTCAGGTCACAGGTAGGGGGCAAGAGAGTTCTGTAGAAATCAGGGATGAACCAAACTTAAGCACTGTGCATCTCTGCACTCTAATCACACACACAAATGCCAACACACACACACACACACACACACACACACACACACACACACACACACACACACACACACACACACACACACACACACACACACACACACACAAAGGAAACATAGTGAGAAACAAGGCTCAGAAGAGAATCTCTGTCAATCTATGTATAGTATAACAATGTTCTGGCCTCTTGATCACAATTTAATAATGCAGAGGGAGAGAATAAAAGGGAGTGATGGGAAAAGGAGGGAGAGAAGATAGCAGAAGAAAAGAGAAAAGATATGTATAGACTAAGGTTTTTATAAACCATGATAAACTTAATTAGCCTTATGTCTTTTCCAATCCAAAACTCCACTGGGGAGAAGCACTCTGGTGTGAGAGAAAAAGCTCAAAACCTCTTCACTGTCTTAGAAACCTTTCCTTTAAATACTCTCAGCCTTTCAGAAAGAATAAAGTCTTATGTATAAATCTAAACGGTGAGAACTGTTTGTTTGGTTCAGTTTGTTTGTTTTTCTATCACGAATAAAAAAGGATGGATAAAAGTGAAAATGTTTTCTATACTCTATGTGTTTTAGTGGAGGTGGTGTTGGGTTGTGCTAAATCTACTGTACAAATAAACTGGCAGAATATTAGAAAGAATCAATATCAACATAAATACATAATGAGGCAGTGATGTTCATTAAATATACTCTCTGAATACATAGTAGCTGTGTTATTATTACTGACTAGATTTACTAGCCTTGGGAAGCTACCTATCGATGTGTGTGTGTGTGTGTGTGTGTATCAACATGGTCTGAGACCTGTGTGTCTAGTCTGCATGGTCAGTCTGTGTGTTAACGTGAGGACATCCTCCATTTCTAAATGGTAGTGCTAATGCTGAAGCACAAATCAACATACTCGAGCCAGAGAGGTGTAAGTGTCCATCTCAGACAAACAGATTGTGAAAACACAGTACAGGCTCTCTCTCTCTCTGTGTGTGTGTGTGTGTGTGTGTGTGTGTGTGTGTGTGTGTGTGTGTGTGTATGGCTTTTGTGTGTGTGTGTGTGTGTGTGTGTGTGTGTGTGTGTGTGTGTGTGTGTGTGTGTGTGTGTGTGTGTGTGTGTGTGTTGCGTAGTGTGTGCTAGCGTGCGCTAGGGTTGCAAAGACACCGGTAGTTTAGAGTTTTAAAAATATATTCATACATAGTATACATTTTTTCATATCTGTGTCCATATTGTTCATGTGTTTCTAGTAGATAGATCATATGGTTAAAGAGAAAAATAGCCTAATTAATAGAAAATGCATCTAATCAACAATGGCATTATTTTCAACTAATTTCTGTAACTCTTACAACTATTGACTTTTTCTCACAACTGCCACCAGTTTGAAGTCAAAACATTCACAACAAATACATACTGACATAGTAAAATAAATAAGTGTGTAAAAAAATGTATGATGGATATTTTCATGCTTAAACCTCAAATTAAACACTAATGGTGTTCCCTAAATTGATGGTTTATATTTAGGATAATGTTTTACAGCTCTTGACATTCTATTTAATCTTATTTAATTATTTCATATATTTACATTTATAAGGCCAAACAGAGGCCAGAGAAACAGTGCCTTCAGAAAGTATTCACACCCCTTGATTTTATCCACATTTTGTTGAAGCACAGCCTGAATTGGAAAATGGATGAAATTGAGATGTTTTTGTCACTGGGCTTGCTTAAGCACAATACCCTATAATGTCAAAGTAATTATGTATTTAAAATTTTTGCAAATGTATTAAAAATGAAAAAGCTGAAATGTCTTGAGTCAATAAATATTCAACCCCTTTGTTATGGCAAGCCTTAATAAGTTCAGGAGTAAAAATGTGCTTAACAAAAGACATTACATGACCAAAAGTAGAGAGACCTGTGGTAGAGAGAGACCTGTGGTAGAGACCTGTGGATGTGGACACCTGCTCGTCAAAGATCTCATTCCAAAATCATGGCCATTAATATAGAGTTGGTCCCCCACTTTTCTATAACAGACTCCACTCTTCTGGGAAGGCTTTCCACTAGATGTTGGAACATTGCTGCGGGGACTTTGCTGTCCATTCAGCCACAAGAGCGTATTAGTGAGGTCGGGCACTGTTGTTGGGCGTTTAGGGCTGGCTCACAGTCGGCGTTCCAATTCATCCCAAAGGTGTTTGATGGGGTTGAGGTCAGGGCTCTGTGCAGACCAGTCAAGTTCTTCCGCACCAATCTCAACAAACCATTTCTGTATCGACCTCTCTTTGTGCAGGGGGCATTGTCATGTTGAAACAGGAAGGGCCTTCCCCAAACTGTTGCTTACGTAAGTTGGAAGCACATAATCATCTAGAATGTAATTCAATCAATTTTATTTTATATAGCCCTTCTTACATCAGCTAATATCTCGAAGTGCTGTACAGAAACCCAGCCTAAAACCCCAAACAGCTAGTAATGCAGGTGTAGAAGCACGGTGGCTAGGAAAAACTCGAAAGGCAAAACCTAGGGAAGAAACCTAGAGAGGAACCAGGCTATGAGGGGTGGCCAGTCCTCTTCTGGCTGTGCCGGGTGGAGATTATAACAGAACCATGCCAAGATGTTCAAAATGTTCTATAAGTGACAAGCATGGTCAACTAATAATCAGAATAAATCCCCTGCAGCTGGCTTTTCATAGCCGATCAATAGAGTTTAAAACAGCAGGTCTAATTGTATGCTGTAGCATTAAGATTTCCCTTCACTGGAACTAAGGGGCCTAGCCCGAACCATGAAAAAAACAGCCCCAGACCATTATTCCTCCTCCACCAAACTTTACAGATGGCACTATGCCATCCGCAGAAACCCAGAAAAATACATGATCTAAGTGATTGATAGTTGGCATTTGTCAGTCAAAAGTATGCCTTTTTTAATTTCCACAACTACAAAAATAGTGATTTTGTCAGACAGCATAGGCGGCATTCTATAGAGATGAGTGATGACTTGGAATTAAATAATAAAGTAATCAAATAAAACAAATGTAATATACACAACAACTGAAATATTGAATTAAGGTAAAGTAATGTGAATAAAATGATGGTTAATAAGTGATAAGCAGTAATGGCCAGTCATCACTACCATCAAAAAGCATTAATCGCTAAGCA